>NC_081532.1:33111693-33394193 GCF_030273125.1 Centropristis striata
ATTTCCTTTGTCGATTAGTCATTTTTTAATGTTTTTTCATGCAGCATAAGGACATGTACACATCTCAGGTAAACACTTAATTTTGTGCTTTTGCATTCTTTGGCGATTTAATCAATTACTCGACAAAATCCTACGATTGTTGGTCAATTAAGAATTTCTTTAGTCGACGACAGTTCCACTTTTTTCAGCAGTTCATGTTTTATTCTTGTTTTGTTTTTATTCTTGCAAACACTGCTGTGTCACATTATGCCTCACAGCAAGAGGGTTGTGGGTTGGAATCCAGCTCAGTCCAAAGACGTGCAGTTTAGGTTTAGTTAGTGTCTCTGAATTGCCCGTAGGAGTGAATGAGAACATAACTGGTAGTCGGTCTCTGTGTGTCAGTCCTGTGATACTACCCTGCACAAATTAGTAGTTAATGAGAAAAAATGAAAGAAAAATAATAGTATGTTCCTGGCTGAGTATGAGTGGTGAGCACAAGAAGGGTGTACGAAAATACCAATACACTTGAGTATTGTGATATTACATTCTTTGATACTGGATCGAGTCTCAGGAATACTATCAATGTTTAATTAATGGAGCGACACCTGCGAGCTCGTTCAGGCAGACAACTCGAGCTGTGCTGCCATACACAGGACATGAACCACTCCTCATACATCCTCCACCAGAACACACCCTCTGAAGTGGATAGACTGTAAACCCCCCACAATAGCTGGATGGCATAAAGTTATTTTTGATATGTTACCCATGGAAGTGAGATAATATGATGCTTCTGTTTATACTGTCTCTAGGGGGACTCCCCCCACTTATCTCTATGTATCATATATGATCTCTTTTTTTAAAATTTATGTATGATATGGCTTACCCCCTGTGGTTCTTGTTGTTATGGTTGTTGTTTTTGTCTAAGACAGCTCTGTTTGTTTGTTTTTGTGGCTGTCCGTGCTGGTTTGTGTAATGTATATTTGGCTACTCATAATGACATGCTGTATATATGCGAAGGAGCAGAATCTGTACAGCTTTATTTTTTTGAATACATGTCATAACCTTCCATTCATGTTTCTCCAGCCGATTGCTTTATATTTGTATTTATCTTTATTTTATTTTTTTGTTGTTGTTTTTGCTATATGAAAAACTCAATAAAGATATTGAACACAGAACACACCCTCTATCCAATCTGGCCGTCTATTTAAGAAGAGAGTAATCTTCAGCTCTCCTTCTGCCTGATGCTGCTGCTGCATCTGTACTGCTGCTTGTTTTCTCAGCCCCACCACCACCACCTGCATCCACCTGTAGCCTCCGACGAGGGGATTTACTGCATCACTCCTCAATACCTCATGTAGCTGCCCGAGGATTGATGAGGTTGGAGACTAGACGCCAAATCTGATCTATGTTCATTGTCCAATAAACACATTATGCAACCCGTGAGTTGTCTGACTGAAATGGGCAAAATGCAAAGATTTATAGCAGACAGATTACACAGAAAGTACTGTTCTGTTAATCTTGTTGGATGTTATGGGACTGTGATACAGATACAGATCATTAAACTGATAATTTTCCTAAAACTACATTAAAAAAAGTCCTTTATGTGGATGAAAGGATACATTTTGACATGTTTGTTCTGCTCTTTTACTGGAATTTTTGAGCATTTAGACAAAATGTATATAAAAGATAACACCAGCTGAATCTCTATAAACTGGCATAAACTAATTACTCCACTGATTTTTGTTTTCATTTAATTCTGTAATACTTGTTGCATTTCATGGGGCTGTATGTTATGTGGCCCTGTGAAGCACCATCTACAGTGGCTTGCAAAAGTATTCATACCCCTTGAATGTTTCACCCTTTTGATGCTTTTACACATGAAATCGTGGTTGATATAATTTGTCCAGTCACTCAGATTGTGAGGACGGCCAGTTCAAGGCAGATTTAAACAAGTGCCATACTGCTTCCATGTCTTAATGATTGTTTAACTCTGTGGGATGTCCAGCGAGTTGACATTTTTTTGTAGCCATCTCCTGACTTTCTACCTTTCAATGATCTTTTCTCTGAGTTGCTTGGAGTGTTCTTTTGTCTTCATGTTGCAATTGTAGCAGGAATAGTGATGAACACAGATATTTTTTATCCATTGATCACTTGGCAAACATCAGCTGCACTCAGGTGATCTCCATTTCACTAACTATGACACTTCTGCATCAACCAGCTAGAACTTTGTTGAATTAGGTCAGTTACTTTAAAGCAGGGGTGTCAAACTCTGGCCCGCGGGCCAAATTTGGCCCGCAGTGTAATTTTATTTGGCCCGCAAGGCAATACCAAATTATTATATAATTATTGTACTATAAAAGCTGACCCGCCGGTATTATACGGCGCATTTACCGCTTATACTAGATTTATTATTGTTATTTTATTTTTAAATGTATTAACCTGTTGAAAAAGTTTATTTTGATATTTAAATCAGAAGGATGCAAATAGAAAAGAGGCATACGATTTTTATTTAATTTTTATTTAATAAATTAATGACATTGATGTGTTTTTTATTTGAAATTTGATTTTGCATGTCTGCACTATTTAGTTAAAATATTGTATGTTTATAAGCGTTGCTGGTTCCATATTTAATGTTAAAGCAAAACATGTTTGGTATATATTAAAAGGTTTATTTGTTCAATGTTGGCCCGCGATTTTATTCAAGTTTTAAATTTTGGCCCATTGTGTAATTGAGTTTGACACCCCTGCTTTAAAGGGTATGAATATTTATGCAATCATTTATTTTACCTTATATATTTTTAATTAATTGATAATATTATGTAAAAATCTGTTTTCACTTTGATATTGAAGAAGGTTTTTTTGCACATTTTTTTGAAAAGTAAAAATTATATGATTTCATGTGTAAAAGCAACAAAAAGGTGAAACATCCAAGGGGTGTGAACACTTTTGCAAGCTACTATGACTGTGGATTTAAAAGGTGCAATAGGAATAAAATTGATCATCCTGTAATTTTTGTTTAACACGCAGCCACACCGTGGTCAGAGTTCATTAAACCGTCCCATATCATGTCTGCTCCAGGCAAACAAGCCTGTACAAAACAACAATAAAATTCATATTCAGGCCGATTAAAGTGAAAACATCCATCAAACGTTAATTGTTTCTTTGTCCTGTAACGTTCCCTTCCTTCCTCTGGCTCACAGATTGAGGTGTTTAGTGTGATGTGTCCCGTTTCAGCTCTTCTCAATAGATCTAACTGTTGTTGTGCTGTATCACGGTGAGGCAGTAAGTAGGCACCGAATAATCACTGTAAACATGATCACAATAATAATGATGGTAATTGCCTCCGCTAACGCTGCCAGCAGCTCTCTAAAGCCCTGTTTGTTTTCTGATCCCTCTTCACAGGAGTCATTTTGGTCTAATGGTCCGTTTAATCTCTCTCTTTCTCTCTTTCTCCCCCCTCCCTCTCTCTCCATCTCCGTTCCCTCTTTCTCTTTGTCTGAAATGGAGCGTTGCGACACACTAAATGGAGATAATAGAGGCTCCATTTTGTAGCTAAGAGGGTAATTTGCTAACTCTTTGAAAACATAATTCTCATAACAGCATGAGAGAGCCGATTGTTCCTTTGTTACTCCAATTGTTGCAAGTTTAATTTAATCTGCCTTCGCTGTTATTTTAACTCTTTTTAAGGGCCATCGTGCAATTTGAAAAGTTCAGAAAAGTGATTTCAAGCATCTGAAAACATTAACGCCTCAAAACTGTGACTCAGCCTGAAAAATCAGAAAGTATGAGAATCCTGTATGCTGTTTTTACTGGTCATATGCATAAAGATAAGGACAAATATAGGTCGGGTTTTTCTGATATTGGTTTAAAACTTTAAAACAACTTCAAAACCAACATAAACCTGCAACAGTCTGATTGAAATATAAAATGTTTTAACCAGTGATGGAAGAAGTTTTCAGATCTTTTACTTAAATAAAAGTTGCAGTAATGCAGTATAAAATGCTTTTATTTTTTTGCTACTTTTTACAAGTAAGAATCCTGTGTATAAAATCTTACTGATGCAAAAGTAAAAAAGTATTTGGGTCAAGATAAATTACCAAAATTAGTCATTGTGCATAATGGCTTATTTCAGAACAATCTATATTATATTACTGGCTTTTAATTATTAATGCATTAATGTTTTTATCACTTCAGTGTTGCAGCTAGTAAAGGTGGAGCTCATTTTAATAGCCTTATATAATGCTGGGTATCTTTTTAATCGTATATCATAACTTATATATTATATATATTTTAACTTATATATATTTCTTAATAATCTGAATTTGCAAAATAAAGAAATTATCAAATAAATGTAGTGGAGTAAAAAACTAAAATATTTGCCTCCTAAAAGTAATGAAGTAGAAGTAAAAATTTGCATTAAATATTAAAAGTAAAGTACAATTACTTAAGTATGGTACGTAAGTAAGTATTCCGATTTTTTACTTTAATAAAAGTAGCAATAGTATAGTATAAAACCTGCATAAAAGTACAAAAGTATTAGCATCAAGATAAAGTACCAAAACTACTACTAAGCACTCATTACACATAATGGCTCATATCAAAACAATACATTTAATATTTTTGGATTATGATTATTAAATAATGAATTGTGTTAATATCACTTCAATTTTAAGCCAGCAAAGGTGGAGCTAATTTGAATAGCTTCATATACTGCTGGGTAGCCTAATCTATATGAATATATCATCATTTATAAATTGATTTACATATATTTTTTATTTAATAATCTAATTTGCCAAGTAAATAAAGTTAAAAAAAAATCATGTAGTGGAGTAAAAATTTTAATATCTGCTACCAAAAAGCAAAAGAGTAGAAGAAGAAAGAAGGCATTAAAGAAGAAATGGCATTAAACAGTAAAACTCAAGGAAAGTGCCTCAAACTTTGTACTTGTGCTCTTGTGTCTGAAGGAGACAGAAGTGTAGAAGCTGTTTAATCCACCTGAGTGATCAACAGGTGAGCTGGTTAGTACTTTAAAGCCTGGTGATGTTTGTGAATGAAGACTCTCATCATGCAGATGCTTAATTACCTGTAAAGAGCAATAATGTTTACACTCCACGTAGAGTCTGATTAGATAATTGTTGATTTATCATTTACAGCAGCGGTGTGACTGACATGTGAGCTGGCCTTGTAATTATGAGTCATGACTAGAATTAATCCACCAATAAAGTAACCAGACTTAATATAAATCATCTTCCGGTAATTCTGAGTGGATAAACAAACTGGAATTAAATGAAAAGATGATGTACTTTGTTATTGAGATGGTGTGTTAACTGGGGCCAGGAACAGATTCAGACAAGACTAAAGCCACATTAGCAGCTCTTTGAGGGTTTTAACAGGAAATGGAGTTGTTGGATTTGAGTTTGAATTGAACAAATCTCAACCTATAATTGTCATAATTACATCCCCTCTAACTTTGTACCTTTCCTCCTCCAAAGCTTTTCAAGTAAACTTGTTTTGAAAGCAAATATTTCAAAGTCTTTGGATTAGCTTCTGTTGCAAATGGAGATGGTGCATCCTGCTGGCTAACAAAATTACAGTCAATTTCAATTTTACAGTGAAGATGGGAGAAATGAAAGTGAGTTTAGATTATGACCTAGTCTTTTGTCTCAAAGAGTTACCACAGTAAATATTAAAACCAATTTTCCACAGGACACATGTCTTTTCTGACATTCTGACACAAAAATTGTGTTTTTCTTCCAGAAAATGAACTTTCGCCATATCTGACAACACAGATAACGTTACAGAAGTAAACAATGTGATTTGAACTTCCGTGCCTCACGTTTTCAAGTAACTTCCAGTCGCTACTTTACTTCTGACCTTCACATGCATTTATTAACTGTCTAACTGTCTTTTATAATGCCAAACCAGGGGTTCTTTTCCCCTAAACCTAGGTCAGTGGTTTTGTAGCCTAAATTCAATGAAACTGCAGCTGTAAGTGTATGTATAATGACTGTGTGCTGTCTTTTAAAACGCTCCGCCCTTTATCACGATGGTGTTGACAATCGACCTATTCTGTCGTTTAGGTTGGAGATCTTGTTGTATATTTATATCTATTTCTTTCAGGCTGACAAAGAAGGTATGTTAGCTATATCAAAATTATACTATAAATGTGTGTTAGCATGTGAACAAAGTAATGCTATTGTTTGCATGTTAACATGCTAATGCTGCAAGCTACGAGCCTGAAAGGCCTAAATATGCCCCTCTAGTGGCTTACTGAAACTAACTACTAAACTCATTTCTATGTTTTGGTGAGAAGCATTTAAAGGCAGACAGACTCAGATCACAAGTGTAATTAAGTATTTCAACTTAATTTCAGAACACATTATTGAGCAGCTGAATGAATTAAAACTCTGTTCTATGCAACATTTACTTGTTGGTCTTTATGTCTGTCGCTGACTTCTTTCATCCTGACAGGAAAAGACAGCGACTGCCCGGATTTTCAGGCTATCAATGCTGCTCTGACTCTACTTAATGAAACTGAGACATGAACTGTGAGGTTGAAGCCCGTTTTTCAGAAAGGATGTAGTAATATTCTGCAGACACGGCGCATCACTTCTGAGGCGTTGGAGCTGAGCTACAGGCCGACTGACAGACTGGCAGGCTGGTTTCTGTTTTTTCCCCCAGGAGGAAACTTGTCCCTAAGTCAAATTAGATCCGCTGACATCTCCCCGGCTCTCTCCCCTTTCACTCGCTCGGTGTGTGTGGCTGAGCCCGCAGTACATCTGAGGCCTCAGAAGACGAGTCGTGGGAATGGCAGAGGCGAGGAAAACGTGCGGCGCTCTGTCACAGATGGCGCCGCCGAATGCATCTGAGAACCTCATGCTCTGCTGAGGAAGCGTCAAATTGAATTTGTTGGAGGAAAACAGGTGTGCTGAGTTAGGTGCTGTCGTTTTAATGTGGCTTTCTGTCTCACACACACACACACACACACACACTCATGGAGACGCACATGCAATGCAGTTAACTGCGCCTTTTCAATATTTCATGGAAGCATCTGGAAAAACCCTTTATTGAACCCAAAGTCTCTTCATTGTTTACCACCAAAACTTAAAACCTTACACTGTAAAAAAAAAAATCTGTTTAATTTACGGTAAAATACCGGCAGCTGTGGTTGCCAGAACTTCACCATAAGAAATACAGTGAGCGTATGTAAATGTAAATATCAGCAAAAAAACTGTAATTTATACTGAATAATCCCATTACTTTCAGGATAATTGTGTCATCATTGTATTTCTCCATTCATTTTACATGAAAATTGTTTATTTTTACAGCATAACTGTGTGTTTTCTACAGTTTATGACAGTAGTCAGTAAGTTTTATGCTATTCTTTGATTTACAGTAATTAAAAGTATCTACTACGGTGATGTACAATGTTCAATTTTACGACCTATTTCTGATGCAATTTGACAGTGTTTTACTGTAATTTCTACAAACATTTTTTACAGTGTAGTCAGTATATTGGCTATTTTTTGTGGACAAATTGGAGCAATGAATGTGTCTGATACAGAGTATTTTTTAAATTAATATAATTTCAGGAATATGATAAGCTATTAGTCGCATTCCTCTGATCAGATTGTTTGTTATAAGACGAAGCAGATGAAAAGGAAGCATGTTGTCAGCCGTTCTTCTCACTTGGTCAGCTCTCGACATGACGACTTGTCATTCACGTTGACAGGCTGTCACGTAACAAAGCAACGAGCTAATCAGCGTGTAGCTGCAGCAGACACGGAACAAACAGATGGTGCCACCGCAAGAAAACTTTTGCCTTGCTGTTGTTTTTTTCACTACTTAAAACTGTTTTGTGCATGCAACACATAGGATAACAGACACACATGATCACTTTTATTAGTTATTTATCTGTATTTTCAATAATATATTATTTTAAATGTCAAATCTATTGTCCGCTGAGGATGTCTTATGACCTTGACATATCCATGATTCACGCACACAGGTGTTTTAAATTATTTTGGCTCATTAAAACTTCTTCAGCACTGTGTGGGACCATTCACTGAAGCAGACTAAACCTGAGCAGATCTCTAATTAGCAGAATAACACAAAACACCTGTATGGGCATGCACAGCCTGGTTCTTATTCTTATTCTATCAGGTTTATTGGGGGTGTTAAAATAAAGAAATGTATGATATATATTGCATAATAAAAACAAAACCAAGAAATGGTGTAAAAATAAACTCTCCAAAAAGCAAGTAAGGGGACATTGAGTCGGGCTTGTTTGCAGGACAAAACATTAATGCATACTCAAGAAATTAGTTGACATGAAAGAAAACAATTACACGGCAGTCAGTGTTTTTACAACTCATGCCATCTGTAAGAATCTGGTTAATTAAAGCAGCTTTTTTTTTCATGTAAGCCTCAGATGCAAGTGTATTTAATTATTTAATAAATGTAATCAACCAATTAAGGAATGGAGGGGGGGAATCATGTAGAATATGTTACACAGCGTCCCTGCGCTTCACACCTTGTTGGTATTCAGGACTCCGGCAGCCGGTTCAATACGTGTCAAGATTAGCACGCTCTCGTGAGCCGGCCAATCACGGTTCACGGTACATGACTTGCCAAACTGAATCACCCAATCCTGAACGGGAGACGAGCCTGAGAGATGAAGCAGGAGTCGGGGCCTGACGTGTGTGTGTGTGTGTGTGTGTGTGTGTGTTGCTACCTGTTTGTATCGTGTGATTTTAAGCTGTTGGATCTTTTGTTTTCTCTTAAAATTTACATTTCTTCATTTTTTCCCTCCATTTTTTCTTTGCGAGTTTGAATATTTTGAGTGCATTTCCTGGCTCGTGTTTTTTATTTGCCAAGTATGTTAAAGCATGAATGCAGGCTTGTGTGTGTTTATATGTGTGTGCATATGTGTGTAGCCTATATCTTCCGTGCTGCTGTCTGCCTACAGATGGGATGTGTCACATGCTGAGCGGACAGGCGTACTGAGGCGGGGGAGGGGTGGTGGAGGGGATGCATGGGTGGATTGATGGGGGGGGGGGGGGGGGGTGTAAGTGTGCGTGTTCATATGGGGGGTTGATGTGTGTGTGTGTGTGTGTGTGAGGTAGGGGGAGGTGGTCATTTTAACGTGAGTCAGCTTTCCTCTGACCTTCACCATACGACTGATGTCTGATGTAGCCGGAGGAGGTCCGCTTCAAAAGGAGTTATGAATATTCAACGTTTCCTCTCTCCTTCCTCCACCAGGCAATCCATCATTCATAAACATGCCTTCACAGCCGGATGGAAGTGTGTGTGACTCTCTGTGTGTGTGTTTCATATTTTTGCCAAATGTGCTCATCCTAAGTCAGTGTGAAATATTCCCTGGTAGGGGTGTTGAAGTATTCAGGTCGTTTACCTAAAGCAAGACTTTCCTTCTGTGTTGGTTTTGGCGGCCCCTGTGGAGAAAGGCAGTAGTGTTTCCATAAGCACCAAGACCTGGTGTGGTAAAGATTTTTATCTGATCAGTGCATGCATTTGTTTTGCAGGTGTGTGAAAGAAAAACGTAACTGCTTCTTATATTCCCTTTCTTACCTCCGAAAGTTGTTTTCAGTTTGGTATTTGTCTGTTTCTCAGCAGGGTTACAGGAAAACTACTGGCCTGATTTCCATGCTAAGGAAGAACCCATTACATTTTACTTTTGTTAACATTGTAAGATCTGACATTTGTGCTGCATTCATGTGGTGTCGGAATTATCAGTAAAATTAGTTCCTGATCATATTTTCTTTGCTCTTTGTTGTCACTCAACTTCTGGAAACATGTTTAAATGCCAAAAAAATACAGCACATCTTCTCTGAAGCAGCCACATTATCTACACATTATTCCCTGATACTCATGAATAGACCAAAGTCAGAAGAACAACTTTCCAACTTGGGAAATATGATTATCCGAGGAGCATGTGAATGCACCATTAAAAACGTGCACACTGTATAGAGCATGTTTGACATTTTAACCTGTTGAAGTGTGCTTTTTTAAAAACAATCGGCAAAAGGTTTCTGAAATCGGTCGTCAGTTGTGAACAATTCTATTAGAAAAAGTAATGAAAATCAAGCTTGAAATTGTTATATTTCTGTCAAAATAACTTTATTCTTCATGTCTAATTTAAAATTTTGTAGATAGTAAACTGTTTAGAATAACTAGATTGTGTTAAAAAGGACACTGTGAAGCCACGAAACGGTCACGTGACAAATATACACTTAAAATCTGTTTACACAGAGCAGAGAGGAGAGGACAGGAGAGGCTGTTTACACAGAGCAGAGAGGAGAGGACAGGAGACACTGCTACATATCAGATAAATTCAACTTGCACGTTTGCCTTTTTATGATATATGTCATTATAACTGTGTTAATCAGCACAAAGACATGTTTCAGTTGTTCAAACTTCTAGTCATGATTGTGCTGATTCCATAGAGCTGCAGGACTTTATACATATTTTATATATTGCAGTGAAATACAAGGACACAGTGAGTTAAAAGTTAAAAAGAGCAAAAAAAAACCCCTCCCTGAAACGGCTCGTTGGGGTTCAGAGGGTTAAGTCCCAGAAAGAATTCTTTATTCGTAGATAACAGAGAACACTTGAACTGAATACTGATGCTAATTGTTTCTTCTTCTTGTTCCACCTGCAGTACAGGAAGCCAAAGATAAAACTTCCCAGCAAGGTTTCTGACTTCAGGGCGTTCATCTTAAATATCTTATTACGTTGCCCAAACCTAACTCTGTGGTGAAATATGTTAACAGGAGCAAAATATAAGCGTGTGTGAACTTCCTCTACTGTCTTCAGGGGTCCATTTGTCAGCAGAACTTCTGCAGAATAACAGCATGTGCTTACAGGAGCACCAGTGTGAAAGTGTGAGAGTGTATTAGTGCTGTATTTGCATTCTCCCTCATTGCAGCGAGCACTGCTGCAGCTGATGTGTTAGCTCAGTAAATCTTTGTACACAAACAGACTAAAAGGTAAATCTGTTCTCTCATCACAGTAAACAGAGGAGGAGGAGGTGTAAATGCAGCTGCTGCTATCTTTGGTTGTCCAAGACAAAATAATAGCACCAATTCAAACACAATAATACCACTCTGTACTTGGAGATAATACAGCCACTTTGTTTTTCCCTAACTTTTATTTTTAGCTGCACTTGACAGTCTAGAAGGTACATTTTTGGCTATTTGCACCAATTTTCAGCCAATATTTACCTCAGAGACAGGTAATGGTGAATGGATAAATCACCAGATTGCAGTGTTTTACCTTGAACACTAATGGATGTATTTCGGAGGACGATTTCTGGAATTGAATCTTTCTTTCAGATGCTGGTTGTGGGAGAAGGAGAAGAAGAAGACTGAGAGCAGATGATGTGATGTACATTCAGTAAAGAGGTCAGTTCTTCTACTTTCCTCTTTTGCTGTATGTCAGAGGATTTTTACTCTGAAAGGTTGATTTTCTTTGCTATGGTTCAGAATAAAGAGCATGTCAAAAGCAAGCTAGGGTGAGTTTGTGATTTCTCAGGAACTTCTATTCTTCGTTTACTTACCTGCAATTTGGTCATAATGATCAATTAATGAACACAGTTTTCAAATGATACACTTACAGATAATTCCAGGTAATTGCAGTGTAAATTAGAAAGTCTTTTCGGGCTGGGTATTGTCAAAACCTCATAATGCGACACACATCATGATACTTCGGTCACGGTACAATATCGTGGTGCATGTGATTTGGAATAATGACAAAAGAATATACTATGACAGATGTTCTTAATTATTCTATATAACACTGATCACATAGCCTTAAATACTCAAGTTAAATATGCTGTGTCAAATTCCAGTGTTATAAATTAAATGCAAACTATGATAATATACTACATGCGCTGTTGCTTCCACATATTGACTTTATTGTAGGCTGCACCATAGGTAATGTTTCTTTTTCAAAACCGCCATTCTGTATCACTATCGTAGCATCTGTTTCAATATACACATCAGCTTTAGCAAATATTCCTATAATGATTTTGTGAGCACAGCCTTATCGTTCATCAGATCAGCTTAACATGTAAAATGTGAAATTTGTCTAAAGGTAAACATACAGTACAATTAAAACCATACTACATGTGGTTTGTGTACAACTGTTAAATGTAAATCATACTTTCCCCCTCCTTTTAGCTCTGTTTTCTCCACCACTTATAAATCCCCTGTTAATATCTCAAATGAATGATGTTTCCATGTCTGTATGTGTACAGATATAATAGAGGAGGTGCAACATGCAAATTAGTAAACATTATGAGGCTTTCCAACTGTTTACGTTCTTTGTGCTGCGCTAAGCTAATAGCTTCAGCTCTGTAGCCTACTTAACTCACAGACATGACTTTCGAAAGCAAACGTCAAAGCATTTCCCTCAATGTTCCAATTACTGTGCTAACTATTTAATTGAAAATAAAACAAAGACCAAAAAGGCAAAAAGCTATTTGACAAAAGAGAATGAAAGTGTGAACGCCAGAGACAACAAAAACACAAAAACAATCTGTGGTTAAAGGACTGATAGATCATTTCTTAGTATGGATGCTTCCATTGGAATCAACACAAACACACAGCGACAGTGAAGCATCTTTTAAAATGAAACTGAGTTCAGTGTGGACTCAGTTTTAGTGGACAAACAGGCGAAGAAGAAGCTGAGTCATGTTCCTGGTCATGTGTGACGAGAGCGGACACGACTGTCAGGGTTCATGTGTGTTATCGTTTTTGGAGGGTGTTCTCGTGTGTTCTCATGTGTTCTTTGCAGGCACACATGTGGTCCAACAGAGTCTGTACAGTGTGTGTGTTTGTGTAACTGTGTGTGACAGGAGATGAGTGTGTTTCTGTGATGTTTATGCATGCGTCTGTAAATGTGACATGGAAATGAGTTTGTGTCTGAGAATGTGTGTTTTTTATTACTGTGTCTGTGCATCTGCTTTTGCAGCGTGTGTTCAGTTTTTTAATTTGTGTGTGTGTGTGTGTGTGTGTGTGTGTGTGTGTGTGTGTTTGTCACACAGATATGTCCTGACAGCATGCAGAGAGCTGGCACACGGCTGTCCTCTCCTCCACCCACAGTCCTGTCTGACACGGTAAACGTATCCTCACTTTATGTCTTTATTCCCCAATGAGACTCAGGACGACTGCTCAGAAACACACACACACACACACACACACACACACACACACAGCTCAGATGGTGCAGAGCTGAGCAGAGGCCCTGGAACGAAGTGACAGAGCATGGACTGTAGACTGTCCAGTTCAATTCCCACATCACCATCACAGTGAGAGCATTGCTTTAATGGAGACGGGCATCTCTGGTGAAAAAACAAACCCCCAAAAAAACAAAAAACTCCAAAAGTCCAAAAAAGGTCAGCTTGATTTTGGATTAGAGAAAGACAGGTTGGCTTTTCCAGCTGACACCCAGTGGTGTGCACAGCCTGTTCACACGCAGTAATGGGTCAGAGTTTCATTTTCATCTTCAGGTCACAGTGATGAGCTGTCGTCGTAAGCTTACAACTCTACCAAAAGGTTTCTGAACTTATAAAAAGTAGATTTTTATGTAGATACACCAGATGTTGTCATTTTGAACCAAGCGGCAGCCTTTGAAGCTAAAAAATGATGCTAACATGTAAGTGCCAAAAGCTGCAGCTCCTCAAATGGCCACTTGAGGTTGTCTCCAAAAGCGAGTCAAGCCCATAAACACCTAATGTTATCATGCATAATAATTAGCCAATGCTGCTTTGTTTATGATCATTTGTGCACAGTTAGCGACGACGAAAACCATACGTCACCTCCAGAGTCTCTAAATCGCTCTGGGGGCTAACTTGTTGTGGAGACACGCAGAGAGAGCGGACATTTGAGAGGGTGTGGCATGAGACTTTCCCAGTGGTAGTCGAAACACGGCTATAGGGTCCGTGCGTGCGCTCTCCCACACGTCAACCTTACTGGGGATTTCCACCGGGCACGGAACGGCTCCGCCGCAGGTTAGGGCCGTCCTCTGCCCGGCGTCAGTTCCCACCGGGCGCGTAACAGCAGCGTAGCGAGCCAGCTGTATACACGCGAGGTAACGAGAACACGCGATAATCCTGAACGTACGGGAGACCGCGAGATCCCGTGATTAACTGTGTATAAGGTAAACAACAACAACAACAACAAACAGCTTACTTTGCTTCTCCGACGTGGAAGATCTGTTGATCTGACCATCTATCCTTATAGAAAGAATGTGTTATGTCATAAATGATTGTATGTTGTTCCACTTCAACAATCCGACTCTTGTCGTCCATGTGTCTGACCCTCTGAGACCCTTTGATTGATTGATTGATTGAGTGATTGCTGATCTGGTGCCAAGACGTAATGTTGATGTGAAGTTGTTTTAGGCTGCATGAACTGCGTATTGTTTTATTTTGAAAGGTTATGGTTATGATTGGCCAGCTGGGGAGGCAGGGAGCCAATAGGTAGCACGGCCTGGCTACCCAGGCAGCAGCTCTGCAGCAATCACCTGAAAACACAGGGAGGGGGAGGAGAAACACGAAAAACACACACACACATACACACCTTGCTGCCTGACACGTAACAATTATTATATTAGAGTTTGGCAGTCGATGTTGGCTCGCTTTGAGCTCTTAAAATATATTTTACCATAACTCAACAAGAATTACTTCACAAATGATGACAATTTCACACAAATGTTGAATAGGATATAAAGAAGTGATGCGATTTTAAACCCAAAAGGTCAAAGCGATCATCATCATAACCCTTATTTATTTGCCATACTTCAGGAACAAAAGAAGAGATTTTTTTGATCATATTTAGTTGGATACCTTCAAACTGTTGTTGTTGTATATCTTCTGTGTTACTCGGCACATTTACGTTTTGGAATTTGTAGCTTCTTGGAAGTAAGATCCACATTTGAAGCATTCTCTACTGCCATGGCTCCATATAAATCTGGATAGACATACATATAAAGTACAACTTGACTGGTTGGAGCAGGCGTACAACCGCAAGGCAGTAATTCTAGTTTTCTAATGCTCCGACACAGTGAAAAGGTTTGCCAGGAAGGTGAGAGGTTCAATGTTGTCCTGTTGCGTGGAAAAATAGCACATTCATGAGCCCGGTTTGCCTAATCTTCATGGTCCTTCAGCTGCAGTGGAAATGCAGAAAGGGTATGTGCCAAAGGAATTTTTAGCTCCCAATGCATTTCCTGAGTTTAGCTCCCAGCACTCTGGGGACGGTTTTGTTGAAAGGGGGTCAATAAGCTCCACCAGTGGAAATTGTGTTATTCATGTGCACAAATTCTCAGTCAAATTTTCATGGATGCGTAACAGCTGAAAATGTACTTCTGCAATGTAAATTTAATGGAGTGGCTTAGTTCTTGGGTGTAATCTCGGGCTGCCAGAACCACAGCTGTTAGGAAACATGCGGCAGTGTAAAGGCTGGGAACACTCAATACAACACTTGGTGTTGTTTTTGAGACCCCAAACATTATTATTATATATATAATACACAAGTATTTTCACTGATTCTGTCTCTTTTAGTTGTTGTTTTGACAGAGTACAGGCACAACACATTACACAAGTGAGTGACTGTTTTTCAGGTCAGTCTGAAATCGTCTTTTAGCAGCCGTTTCTTTTCCATCTGCACAGAGGAAACACAATAAAACACACAGAAAAGATCTAATGAAGCTGTTGCTTTGAAACTAAATGTGTTGGACGTTTTGCAGATTAAACTGGAGATGAGCAGCTGCAGTGTGATCACTACAGGCTCTGCTGTGCTTGAACAGTTGTATTTACCACACAGAGAATTAATGCTGCTTACTAAAATGTGTTATTGCAGCAGGCTAAGTACAGGACAGTGTGTACTTTAGCTTTTATTGGATATTGATGATGATTTTCAAACTGGCCTGCTATTATACCTGATGATACGATCTATCAGTTATAATATTAGTGAGTATTTTTATCATCTTGGAACAGGTAAATTCATAAAAAAAACTTGTAACATGTACTTTATACAGGTTCATAATTCTTCTTACAAAAACATGGCGTAACTTGATATAAAAATGAAAATTTTCCATGTTAACCTACACAATTATCTATTAACTCATTATTATTTATTATTGGAACTTTATTTGTGGATGCCCACCGGGAGTTCAGCCAACTTTCTGTCTTTCAGAGACTGTAGCAGACTGACTTTAAGGCTATAGTGGAGATATCAAATGAAACTTGACTGAAACATGTTATTTGTACCAACCATGTCATGATATCTTGTCAGGAAAGGGGCTAAATATTGCTTGGAAATTTGGCTAAATTTTAGCAAGGGAGAAACCAACATAACCTTTTTCAAAGAGGTCCCTCTGATCTCAAGATATGTAAATGAAAATGGATCCCATGCTGTTTTCCAATGCAGTACAAATGTTTTATTCTTTTCCTATTATATGTGAGCTGTGAGCTGCATAAATCGGGTCTGACTGGAAAGCTGAGACTCTTGTCGATTCAATGAGCCCAATGTTCTTCATGTGTGATGATGTTAGTGAGTGAAACTTGACCTGGGTGTATAAAATGAGCTGCTGTGACCTCTAGGACTGGGGATTTCCACCGGGCGCGTTACAGCAGCAGCACGTCAGCTTAGCGAGCCGGCCGTATACACGCGAGATAACGAGATCACGCGATAATCCTGACCATACGGGAGACCGCAAGATCCCGTGATAAACTTTAAACTCTATTTATTCAGTCTATGGATAAACTGTGTGTATAAAATAAACAACAACAACAAAAACCAACTTACTTTGCTTCTCTGAGGTGAAAGATCTGTTGATCTGACCATCTATCCTTATAAAAACAATATCTTATGTCATAAATGATTGTATGATGTTCCACTTCAACAATCAGTCTCTTGTCGTCTGTGTCGCCGATCCTCTGAGACCCTTTGATTGATTGATTGATGCCCCGGTCATAACATAATGTTGATGTGAAGTAGTTTTAGGCTGCATGAACTGCGTATTGTGTTTTATTTTGAAAGAGGCGGAAGTGTTTTACGCTGATTCTGAGTCGGACTTCCTGTCTGGTGATCTGCTCTGTTGAGATTCACGCGATTTGGCAGCGTCTCCCGGAGAAATAGAAGTCCTACCTAATGCTCGCGTAGAGACGCTGACGCGACGCTGCAGTAACGTTACGCTACGCGCCCGGTGGAAATGCTCTCATTGATTAGAGTGTTACCTATTTGCAACGTCATACGCGACGCTGACGTGACGCTGCAGTAACGCGCCCGGTGGAAATCAGGCTGGAGAATCACAGCCTCATGAAACTTTACAACCACAAACTAGAGACCTGGAGCATTCAGAGGATGTGTAGGTATATTGACAATAAGAGGGTTCTTTGCAGTTTCCAGAACAAATGTTTTATTTCAACCAAACAGAGAAGTGTCCCAGAGATTATATTCCCCGAGAAATAACAATATCAATTTGTTTCTATAATTCAATAAAATGCTAATGCTTTAGTGCACAGAATCTGACAATGGAAAACTAATTTTCAATTTCAGCTAAATTTGAGCGTCTCCTCCTGTTGATAACTGATAGTGGAAGAAGCCATTAATTAAGTGGAATGTGTGCATCCATGCGTATGCAGACTGTAGATATGTGCCCTGTCGTTGTATCTACGTATGTTCATTTTCCATTTCTTCACAGACATGCTGTTTCAATCAGGAAGACTGAAGGGCACTGTGGAATCTATTAAACCCTCTCAACGTATTTCCTGCAGAAACCAGAATGACAAATCGTAAAATCTTGAACAGTTCAGTGAATTTTATTATTGGGACATGACTGGATGTTCCAATATGAAGCGGTATATTCTGGCATGTAGATCCCATCCCGTTTATTAGCTTATTTGGCGAGTGGTACAAGCTTGTGAGTCTCATATGTTTCCATTATATTTCTCTGTAATGTTGTTAATATTTCCTGGACTATCCTGCAGCACATTTTATCAGCACTACCAGGGTGTATTCAGCTCTGTCAGTTCTGTGTTGTGTAACTGTCTTGTAATGTGTCAGCAGTAATTAACCAAGTGGGTTTCTGCATGCAGCCTTTGTACTCAGTGATTAAAGCGGTTCTGCTGCTGATCAAAGAGGAGAACTATCAGGGAGGAAAAGGCCAAAGCACTACAGTCCTTCCTTTTATCCACTCCTTAACTTCCACTGTTCAAACTTCCCGTGACATCTGCACATGGTGAATGATCTGAAAGATGAAAAAGCTCTTCTTGCTTCAACCACGACTCAAATCAACACGATGAAGACGTTTAAATAAAACATTGCACCTGGAATACTCACATGACAGATCTGATTAGTTTCAGTTTCAACATAAAACTTCAGATTTTCAAGCAAACAAATTATATTTACCAAAGAACAAAGATCTTATGAGAAATGAGAAAGATCTTATAAGAAATTATGACTTTAAATGTTGCAATTATTATTTAGCACCTTGAGAAAAATCTATTGAATAATTAACTTTCTGGTCTTTCTCTCAAAAGTAGCTAATAATTGTTAGCGTAAACAATGTCTCCTAAAAAGATGTCTATATATGACAATAATGCATACAATATATTACATCAAAAAAATATTGTGCAGGAAACATAATCCAGCATAACCTGAATTATTTTTATGAACCAATCAGCAATAGTATCAATCACTATCAGCCATAACCAGAAAATATTACCAAACTTTGGCTGCTAGGGAAATGTAAACATATATGCAGTAAATAGTTTTGTCTGATTTCAAGAGGATTCTAATGTCTGAAACCACAACATTTCCCAAACCTCAAAGCGTTTTGTTGCAGGAACCGAACCAGATGTGAGCTTATACCCTAGTTTGATTTTTTTTCAGACATATTTAGTGCAGTTACCACCAAAACAAACCTACTATAAGTCCCTTAAATGAAACAATGTGTTGGTATTAATGCCCTCCAGAATGACACATAAAGCGTTTTCTGATCTGATGCAGCTGTCAGCAGGAGGACTTTGTTTGTCAGTGCCTTCCAAAACTGCTACAAATCACAGTTGGGCAAATAAATAAAACAGTTTTGTGATCTGATGTTGCTGTGGTTAAGGTTTGGCTAGTTTTGGGTTTGGTTGCCTTGGATTAAAATAGATTCTTGGTAAGTGTACGGTCAGCGGGATTTGAGTTAGGAGGTTGGTGAGTTCAGAGGAGCTTTGTTGAATCCATTGTGCTCCTGCGATCTGTAAATACTGCAAATCAAAAGACTTTAAAACAAAACAGTCATCCATCTTTGCTGAAAGAAGTAAGAATGTGTATATTTATGGAAGAATTATCCTATCTTTATTCAACAGCGTAGATTTTCAGTTTGAGAGCATAATTTGTCTTTCTCGTGCTCAGATTTGTTCTCCTCATGCTCACATTCTTGGACACAAACATTTCGCTCGCACTCAAATATGTCCTGTGCGCGCATAGTAGTCCTAAAAAGAGCTAAAAAGAGTTTGAGATTTGAGCGCGCACAGGACATATTTGAGTGCGAGCGAAATGTTTGTGTCCAAGAAGAAGAAATGTGAGCACAAGCATGTGATTTTAAAGTGCACACACACATTTTGAAAGAAAGCAGCAGAAATCTGAGTGCGAGCGCAAAATGTGAGCATGGGGAGAACAAATCTGAGCCCGAGAAAGACAAATTATGCTCTCAAACTGAAAATCTACGCTCTTGAATAAAGATAGGATAATTCTTCCATATATATTGTATTTATTTCCGTCTCCTATAAATTCACTGGCACCTTGTTAATTTCCCCATGAGAGGGGGATTCCCTGCAGTGAGGACGAGAACTGACATATTGCAGCGGAGCAGGGAAGGAAGAGATTTAAAGTATAAAAGTGGAGATGAAAGTTTTCTTTAGGACGCGGTGATGTCGAGCGTTTAAACATCACTGTGTGGTTTGAGCTCACATGAGATCTGCCGACTGAACGTTTTGACAGGCTGCCTGGAAACATCCGCAGTCAGAGGAGAAATGCTTTTCTTTGCTCTGTTATTTCTGACTTCAGATGTGGTTACAGCACAATGTCTTTTTTTATCCCACACAGCTGCTTATTAGCTACTGGGAGATGTTTGCCTGTCGGGGCTCTGACAGCATAATCCTGCAGATGAAAACCGATCACTCACCTTATAAAAACTGGCTGAGTGATCGTCTCTAATTTGCTGTCGGGGGGGTGGGACGCGCCTCGACCTGCTCGTCCCCGGAGTTTACAGAGGAGTCAGACCTGCCGGGGCCTGATGATAATAAGACTGGGACTGGCTCATTTAATCAGACCTGGGTACAGAGCAGAGGGGGGAGGAACAGATGCAGAAATCAGGAGAGGCAAGACAGAGAGATGATGAACACGTGCTTCATATTAACTTTTTTTGATCAGCAGCCAAAAAGAGATACAAGATTCTTTTTGTCTTAACAAACCAGATTACGAATCTTCCATCCATTTTAGTCAATCTGCACCTTTATCTCGCCCAACAAATATAACAAACAGAAGAGCAAAAGAGAGACACTATTGTTTGTGTTTAAATTCCATATCAATTATAAAAAAAAACTTTCAAAGCTTTTTTATATACACTACTGGTCAAAAGTTTTAGAACACACCAACTTTTCCAGAATTTAATTGAAAATGATGCAGTTTAATGTCTCAGTGTACTCTGAAATTTAAACATTTAAAATTCTTTATTGAGCATGATAGTGTTTTGAAAGTAAAAAAAAAGATTCAAAATCACATGTTATGTTGGACTAAAGAACTAAAAAAGACACAAAATGACAAAAAAAGACACCAAAAGACACAAAATGACTAAAAAAAGACACAAAATGACCAAAAAAAGATGAAAAGAATTCAAAAATGGACAAAATAGCCCAAGACTCCATAGAGTTAAGTTGTTAACCCATTTCTTGTTCCCTGAAAAAGGCCTACTTGTATAATTTTGAAATGTACATTATTTTTCAGTTTTGGTTAACCTTACCTTTTTTTATTTACCTCTGGCAGTTCACCACTTACCTTTGTACCCTTTCAAGCTGTTCATTTGACTTGAACTGCTTGAATTTCAATAAAAAACTGGAAAAATTGGGGTGTTCTAAAACTTTTGACCGGTAGTGTACGTTTTGGACAAAAGGAAGAAGCTGAAATATACAATATCCAGTCCATCAAAGTTATGTCTGACTAAAAACTACAGTTCTATCATTTCACATTGTGTGCAGGTATAATTAGCAGCATGCCTCTTAGGCCTGGGGGTCATTTTATTCACTAATTTGTGCCTCTTCTGCATTAATTTATGATGGAAATGCCTTGATTTACATAAAGGAAAGCTGATGTACTTCATTCTGGGACTTTGTAGATTCCATACTGTGCTGTTCAACACCCTGGAAACAGTGACATGCTTTGTTTGGTAAAATTGTGTGTCTGAAGGTGAGGAGAGAGATCATTGTTGCCTTATATCAAGCTGCATACCAGTCAAGGCCGATGCTTCAAATGAGAGTCTTTCCCACGTGGTAGAAATGACTTGAGATACATGTTGCTTGATGTAAAACTTGGTGTAAACCTGTATTGTGTTTAAAATGTTATGTAGATTTCTTTTCGGGGAGTTCCTCTCCCACAAACTCTTTGGGTGGTGTGAGATTTTGCGCTTTTTGACTTTTTGGGAGCGGTTTTTCACCCACAAAAGCACAGGTAAACGAATATAGCCTCGCAGGTATTCTGTATTGCTATAAACATGAATTCTCCTGTATTTACAGGGTGCACCTGAATGCACCATGCCCTGTCAGTTCCTACTGTAAAGCAATGTATCCGGATGAGTTTAGACAGTGAGACTGCAGGTCCACAGTTAGAAAACGGTGGATAGAAATACATTTCACCCATGACAAAAGAAAGGAACTTGCGCTACGTTTACATGATGATGGTCTGAACAGAAGACGCAAAAGTGGCGTTGCGTCTTCACTTTTTATTCCTCATTTTCGGGAGGAAATCTGCTGCATACAGTGACGCAAAAGTGTGTGAAATTCGATTGTATGCAGCCAGGCGGCATCACTTAAAGCCATAAGAGCATCTTTGGGCATGCAGAAGTTTTCACGCCACACATTTTCATCAGCTACTCCTTCCACAAAGTTCTCCACCATCACTAGATCTCCCAGGTCTCGTTCACAGCCGTCTGGCTCGCCTCCGACAAATTGCTGCATCCAGAATGTGATGGAGGTAATTCCAGATCCTTCTCTGTTCACTAATACTATCTGTACATATCCTGGACATTTGGTGGAAAGACTCCTGTAAGTTTATTAGAGCTGCCAGAGCAGCTTGAAGGTCCCACCATGGAAATAATCCCACGTTTGTTTATTTCCTGTACTGGAGCATGTATGTGACGTAAACACATACGTGACGTGAGCAGATCAGATCAGAGTTTTGTGTCTTGTCAGTGTAGACGACACGCTACGGAGGAGAGGATTTAACTTTTCCACTTTGGAGGGTGGTTTCAGATTTTTGCGGTTTTAAGCCCCAAAAATGCCGTCACTGTCTAAACGAAAGGTACTTCCGATAAAATATTTTGTCGTTTTTACCCGCAAGCGTCCTCGTGTAAACGGGGCCTTAGATGTACAGAGCTGCAAAAACAGCCTCATAATTGTTTCCTTAAAGTTATAGTACAACTGTACCGATAGCCGTCTGCTACCTGCTTAAACACTAACGTCTTCTTCGTCTAGTGATTCCCTGCAAAGCTGTAGGCTGTCTATTATTTAGCCCAAACACTAACACAAAACACTCGACGGTGTAGCATATGGTGTTGTTTTGCTAAAAATATTATGGTCACCATCTATGGTCAAAATCTCAACTTTGTGCAGGTTTTGACCATAGATGTCCGTGTTGGACTAGTAATGATTCTCTCTGACCAATCAGAGGCCTGCAGTGTTTTAACCCCACCTTCTATTATCTGCTCGGCTCACCTGGAACCTCACAACTTTTGCTAAATAAAGAGGAATTTGCATAGAGGAGAGCCGTGCTGCACAATTCAGTGTAAATTTGGCCTAAGATGCTCTTCAAAATGCTGAACTAAAATCAAAGTATAAACCTAATTAATTATTCATTTAATTCTGGGTAAACAAAGTGATATCAGTACAGATCAAACAAGAATAATCAATATAATCAAGAGAGGATACATTAAAGGAAGGAATAATAAATCTATAGAGCAAACACACACAAAAAAAGTCTAAGATTAAAGTGAGTCGGATTAAACATGACCACATTAAAGAAACTCATTAAAAGTGTATTAAAGAGGAGATTTAAGAGATACACTGTGCAGAAGTTACACTTTAGGTTGACTCAGCGTGTTTAACACCTTTGTTCATGTATATCAAACCAGAGAGAGCTGACTCTGATTTCTGCTGCTCCCAAGCAGAGAGAATAATAAAGACTTTATGTCCCAGCCATCTCCCCACATGACAAGAAATATTGTTTTTATTACCCAATTAAGGAACATTTGAGTAAATTAGATTTGCAATGGGGCTTCTGCACTTGTACATTTAGCTCACATGTTCCATGGTTTCACTTACAGCAGCCAAGAAGCCTGATTGCTTTATTAGTTACAGTTATGATGCGGGTGGTTGCAGAGGCAGGGTGGTCTGGTGGTCACAGCGGCTGACCCAAAAAAACAGAAGGTCAAGGGTTTAACTGCTGCAGCACACTGTGTATGAGGCCGGCAAAGGGTTATTGAGCAAGGAGGGATTGAAACAAGTTTTCTTTAAGTAATCGCCAAAAATACATCATTTATCATAGAAAGGAACTGTAAAAATAGGCATTATCATGGAAATGTTAACTTTCCAACGGACCTTGAACTGATCATAGGTTACAAAAGATTCCATTCGAAAAGTGACCAAAACGGAGCTTAAACTCTTTTTTAATTTTATCTACATCTGAAACGTGTCCAAAAATAAAGCGTTTGCACTAACCAGATCCTGTTAAAAACATTAAATTCTGCTCCTCAGAGACACTGTGGAGACATGATTGATTCTGCTGAGACCAACGGTCACATGACAAATATTCACTGAGAATCTGTTTACACAGAGCAGAGAGGAGAGGACAGGAGAGGCTGTTTACACAGAGCAGAGAGGAGAGGACAGGAGAGGCTGGAAACATGACAATACTTCAATATGGACAATATTTGGATACACATGTTTTTCCAATAGACTTTTGAGCACTTGGCAAAGTATAAATTCCATTTAATTAAAAAAAAAACCCACTTGTACACTTGGATATAATTGTTTCTATTATATTACAATTTTCATCAAATAAATTCAACTTGAGGTTTTTCCTTTTTTTAATGATTTATGTCATTATAACTGTTATTCTGCTCAAAAGACATTTTTGAGTTCTGGCCATGATTGAGCTGCAGGACTTATAGATTTTATATATTGCAGTGAAATACAAAGACACAGTGAGTAAAATGTAAATAGAGCAAAAACACCCTGTTGGGGTTCAGAGAGTTAACAACAGATCTTTGGTACTAATGTACTCCATCTTTTATTAACTGGCAGTTAATAAAGTACAGTACAGGCCAACCTAAGTAGTAAAAACAAAATAGAGAAATCTGTGTTTTTGTTTCATCTGCTGTGCGACTTTTTTGTATCATCCCAGTATTAAAAACATATTCTGCAGCCATCTTTTGAAATGCAAAATGGAACACGTCTCTGTGAAAGAGCACGGCTGTAATGGCAACGTGTTTGTGAGAAAAACACACAAAATTGAAGCATTACAAGGTTTTCAGGCAGCTAAAGTACAGTGAGTCAATTACTGCGGGAGGGAGGATGTGTTTGTTTGTTGTTTGCTGCATTACAGATGAGGTAATTGAGAGTAAGAGGAAATTGTGTGCACCGAGCAGCGTGTGTTATATTAGAGAGCCATTTAGAGAACAGCTGATGGTGATTTAATTAAAGAGGGGAGGTTATCTGAGGACGCTGTTTGTGCACATGACAAAGTGAAATCTGTGTGGTGACTGTGTGCCAAACACATGACACATTTTATGCTCCCTACTCTTTTTTTCCACTTTAAGAACATTTATTGACATTGAGGTCCTTCTGAGGTCATGAACAGTTGATTTGTTGCTTTTTTAACATTTAAACAAGATCGTTTTTCTCAACCAAGTGATTCAGGCACATCATTTAAAAACACACCGTACTATTATGATTTTAAAAAAAACATCCCTGATTAGATTTTGTTGGCAAAACCTTATTTTGCAAACATTACAGTAAAATTCCTCCAAAACATGTTAACACATGCAAATGAGTTGTGTATGAGCATAGGCAACAGGAGTCTGCCTTCTAAAGTTAATGCTGCAAATTAATTTCAATGTCAGATTAGTGTCTGTTATACTAGTAATATTATTAGATAAGTAATATTATTAGATTTGTCTCAGTTTATTTGGACTTGACTTGGACATCTCACCAATGACTTGTGGATTGAATTAACTTGTGAGTTTACTTACTTATCTAGAGTTCTTTTGGACATGAAAATAGTTTCTTACCTAAATCCTGATTTGGAGTTTGTCTTGATTGACTTTGAATTGACTTGTGCTTTAGACTTGACTTGAGACAAGCTATGAAGATGTGTCACAAATAAATGGTTTCTGTGTCTAATAACTTCACCCTTGACATGACACATCTCAGTTGATCCTGATGTGAGACTTGACTTTTCTCACATTAATTGCAACTTCTAGAAACTGTTATTTTTCTTGAATGCCTTAACTCTGGACTTGGACTTGACTTTGACTTGTCATGGACGTGGACTTTTCCAGAGTACTTGTACTAGTCTCAAGCCTTGACTTAATTACTTGACCCTTGACTTGACGTTTTTGTCTGACAATAACTTTATTATGGACTTTTCCCAAATTCTTGCCTTAAATAACTTGTAACTTCACTTGTACTTGTCTCAATTGATCTTCTTTTAAGAATGAATCTGCTCTAGACTAAACTTTTTAAATATTATACTTAAATTAAACTTATACTTAAACTGCTGAATTCAAGACATTTTCTATTTTAGCCGTTGATTAAAGACAAGCATGTCATCAGTTAAAGACAGAAACTAGTCCTGTTCTAATGGAGAAGCAAATCTCTGCTGCCCTCAAAACGAAGTCTAGCCGAGCCAGCACATGTCTGGAAAACACATATCAGTCAGATATGACACGAGGCTTTACAGGGACATTTGTCAAATGACTTGAGACCTGATTTTTTCTTTAATGACTTGACCATTGACTGGTCCCCACTGACTTGGACACTTGCACTTGCTTTTAATATATCTCAATTAACCTTGATTTTAGGAGTAACCCGGATTTTTTTTTAGCTATTTATTCATCAAAAATCCTTCAAAGTTTTAAAATTCTGCCTTAAAGCCCTCAGAGTGTGTGAGCGTCCTCTTTAGTGTGTGTTTGTGTGTGTGTGTGTGTGTGTGTGTGTGTCTGATGAGGAGGGAGCCTGTGTCTGTGTGTGTCTGTCTGTCTGTGTGAAAGTCAGTCTTTGTTTATTTTTTTAAGTTGTGTGTGTGTGTGTGTGTGTGTGTGTGTGTGTGTGTGTGTCTGGCTGGCTGGGAGGGACTCACAGAGCGAGCGAGTCAGTTTGTGTCTATTTTCCTGTCGAAGTGACGACTCTCTCTGAGACGTCTTCGCCCTTATCTCACGTTGACTCACAGTGCGGCCCGACCGCAAGGTGTTTCCACCTGGGCTACACACTGACACACACTTATACACACACACACAAACAAACTCATCCTCGACACCCCTCAGACATGACACAATCACCCCAGCAGCTGCCTCATCGTGGGAGGGAGGGAGAGGGGAAAATGAGAAAGAGATAAAAGAAGAAAGACGTTTGAGGACACAGTCATCAGAGAGGAATGAATGGAAAATGTTCTGTGTGTGTGTGTGTGTGTGTGTGTGTCCTCGTCCTCCCTGGTTACTTCCATGATAATTACCTGAGCAGCTCTGTGATTAGAGCTAGAGCGCCACGATGGCAGCAAATGACAAGCGACTGGGACTTGTAAAAAGCCCTAACTCATACAGACACACAAGCTAAAATGGCACAGAACAGCACACAGCGGACTTCTTCTCTGCTTCCCGTCAGCAAGAATAAACAGAGGATTTTAAGAGCTTGGACTCATCGGAGCAAAGCGCCTTTGAGAGTCGTTAGCAAGCTAGCTGGCAAGCTAAATGGCACATGGGATAGCAAACTAAAGACAAAGCAGATTAAAGCTCATGCAGTTACACCATCGACTCAATACTTCATCGACAGCAAACTCTCCCACAAGGTTGAACATTACAGTGTTCATTTTACCAAAAACAAGGTGTAAGAAATGGAATACTGTTTAGCTCAAATAAAATCCGCAGTTGATGTTAATTTGAATGGTAAAGATCACCAAGTTGAACTGGATGACAAAGTTAAAAGCTGCATTAACAGAATTTTTTTTAGCAATTTAGTGGCATTTGAATAAATCGTAAACTAGATTGACATCGTTGTGCAAACAAACAACATCAGTTAGTTGCTTATTTACACAGCCAGCATTCATGGATCAACATTAATATTCACTTTTAGTGGTGTTTGTGTCCACCTGATGAATATAAGTGTAGTAGTCACTCTCTTTTGGCCTCCACCGGCTCCTGACATTTTTTTTGGGATCTTTAACCACTAAATGCCCTACAATGATCTCCAGCTCACAAGAACCAATACCTCTGTACCAAGTGGATGCTTAAATTCTGAAAACGTTATAGTGCTTGGTTTTTATATAGAACCACCACGGCTGAATTTCACCTGGCGGTCTACTGGGTCTCCACACTGCAAAAAAGCCAACTTGTATTTTTTGGCCTAAAACAGTGATTTAAGTTGGTAAAACTTGGAAATATAAATTATTGACATTTAGGGCAATAATGTAAGTTAGCACAACAAAGGAAGTAAGTTGTCTGCTCAAAAACAAGTTGGTGAGTTGTTGTTACTTATATCTTTAAGTTGGGGTTCACAACAAGGGACAATAGTTCTGCTAACTCTTATTTCTTTGTTGTGAAATGCGGGAAAGCGGTGAAATTCGGTCATTAGCGAAAGCTAGCGGCTAACTGATGCTAGCGGCTAACTGATGCTAGCGGCGCTGCTTGTTACAGCTACAAGAGTAGCCGTTAGCGTATCAATGCTAACTCAAAATTATGGTTGCAACATTAGCTGACACTTCATAGTGGCGTTACAATCGTGCCAATTCAGCACATTGCAGAAGTCAGCAGAAGTAAGGATTAAGAGTTATTACAATGTAAAATTATAAATTAGTACAACTTACAGTTGAGTTGACAAAAATCTGAATTCAGAGTTGACCAAACTCAAAAACAAAACTTAAAATATTTAGTTTAATTGTCCAACTTAAAATTTTATCGACGTTTGTTGCCTTGAAATTTTGAGTTCACCCAACTTTTCTTTTTTTGCAGTGTACCCCACGTGGACTTTTGAGCTCTTTATACTATGTCCTCTTACCGCTTGGTCTCTTACAGATGCTAAAGGGCTCCTTGCGTGTTGAGATCAGACAGAAAATGGACATGGACAGATGTACAACACTCCACACACACACACACACACACCACTAACACACACATGTACACACACACGTAGAGCAGTTGAGGTTTGCAGTTTAATTAGAAGGGGACGCTCTCAGTGTCCTATTGTGCCTCCGCTCAGTGAAGTTAAACAGAACGATCCACAACAGAGTCACAGCATCTGTCTCTGGTGTTTATGGTAAACAAAGGTTACAATGAGCACAGCATGACCCGCACACACTCACGCACACATGTCACATACACAGCAGTACATTAGTAATTAGGCTGCACACACACACACACACACACACTAGTCGGTCTCCCACCGACAAACAGATGTGCTCAGGATGAGTCACACACACTGAGAGGTAATTCTCTCCTACATTTCCCAGAACTGCTGTGTTGTATATTGAAGATACATATTACATTACAGCGCTGCTGCTGCTGCTGCTGGTGTGTGTGTGTGTGCGTGCGCGCGCGCGTGTGTGTTTGTGTGCGCGCCAGCTGCAACCAAACCTCGTCTCCTGTACATTTAATTACCATGCAGATATTTTTCACTGGCAAAATACAATTTGCTTGAAGAGTACGCCTAAATTAGGTGTGTGATCAAATTACCTGCATAACATTTACTACAAACATTTTCCAATGGGACATTCTGCGTAGCAGTAAAGTGGTTAAGATGAAGAAGCATTTTATAAACCAGAAAATCTCTGTTTTGTGCCTCTGCTGCTGTCAGCGATGACACAAAATGACAATAAGTAAATCCAAGTGCTCGCCACGGAGCAAACTAGAGCTGTCAATCTTCATATGTAATACCATTCCAATGTCAATCATTATAATATTCCAATTACATTCAAACTTTTAGTGCTCTAATGTATCCTTTTATTAATATTTACTATGCACATAAACACTGTATTCATGGGCTTCTTCATTGCAGGTGCAACAATAAAAATGTGGCTGTTATACATCAGGATGTTTGACTGATTATGACTTAACAGAAGGTTTGGCACGGCTCTACACTGTAAAAAATGTTTGTAGAAATTACAGTAAAACACTGTCAAACTGCATCAGGAATGGGGCATAAAATTGAAAATTGTGTAGCACCGTAGTACACACTTTTAATTACCGTAAATCAAGGAATAGCACAATTTTTACTTTTACTGTCATGAACTGTAGGAAGCGCACAGTTTTGCTGTAAAAATATAACATTTTCATGTAAAGTTAATGGAGATTTGCCATGATGTGTGAATGAATGACACAATTACCTTAAAAATAACGAGAATATTCAGTCTAAATTAGTTTTTGCTGATATTTAAATTTACAGTAGAAAACCCCCTCACTGTATTTTTTACAGTGAAGTTCTGGCAACCACAGCTGCCGGTAATTTACCGTAAATTTAACAGATTATTTTTTTTAACAGTGTACTCTAATCAACTCTCTTGGAACTGTTCTTTTTTGGTTTTCCATAAGCAAAAGTTGATAGAATCTGGTACCTGGTATTGTATTTGGTACTTTGGTCGTCAGAGTTGACACTAGAAGGTGGCGTTTAAACACTGCAGAGCGCTGACTGGTCAAAGAAAAGGGCACACCTTGCACAAACCACAAAACTACGCTGTACACTATGTCACACATTACAAACACCATGCTGTTCACTATGCACGCTATGCTGTAAACTTGAAGGGTTGCAGATGTTCTGTTCTCTGTTTGGAGGCCAATAAAAGCATCTCATGAGTGTCATGTTGGAGATGATGCACATCAGTTTTATGCTGCGTCCTGCCCACACTGAGGGTCCTATCTGCAGTGCAAAATGAAACCGAGAAGAGCACCTGGTAGCAACAGTGAGTCGAGTCCCCCTGCAGCTCATAGCTGTGCAGCAACACGCACAGTGACATCAGAGGGAAAGCATCCCCTCATATGGACGGGATGTGACTCCGTCATCACAGGTTGTTTAAAGCATTAATCATCTGATATCTGATTTTTAATGATGAATGACTCATCGACTTCACCTCGTGTCAGTTTGTTCTCCAGAAACAGACACAAAGGTTGCAAAAGTAGATATGCTGTGTTACAGAGGCAGATAAAACCTGGTGCAGAAACACACACTTCAGCGAGGAAGACTTCAACTAGACGGTAAACATTTGTTTTGCGTCTGCGTATCTTTGTCAGACTAACTGTGGCTTTTCCATAACTGTCTGTCTCTGCTGACAGGAAAATTGAAAAACAGAAACTGTATATGTGATATCTTTTTAATGCTAACAAGCATCAAGAGACCACTAGCTTGTTAGCTGCAGGCCTGTAGTGCCCACTGGGGGTCCAGTGTGTGTGAGATAAAATCAGATACAATGAGATATGATTAACTTTATTGATCCCTGAAGGAAGATTCAGTCATTGCAGCAGCAGACAATAGACGAGTAGATTGGACTACTGAGACCAGGGAGGTAATAAGGACTGGAATATAAAACTTAATAATCCCTGAAAAATAATATTCATAATGTTGTTGTCTCTGTCATGCTTATATTATGTTTCTCGGCAATGAGCGAAATGGGATTTGTTCTATGATTGCAATCAACAGATTGGCATATATCTAATCAGAATGTGCAGATATCATACCCACTCAAAATCATCAAAAAGCCCAAATAAACAACGTCTCTTCCCCCACAAGTGACTCATTGCTTCTAACCAATCACCAAATAAAACTTTTTAGATAGAAAAAACATATTCCAACCAACAAAACATTTGCACACAATTGTTTTTTTACCTTCCTCAAATTATTTTTTTCAAATTATCACCATGATTTCACAGCATCTCATATTGTTATTGTGAAATGTGTGCAGATTACAACCAAATGAAAACTCCCTCCCCTCAAACACATCACTAAAGGGCGTTTGTACAGGCAACAAAATTGGACTCATATTTTTGTTTTGTCCTCCATTGCAATCTAGCTGGACGATGTCACACTTGGGGACGTGGACGGGTCGAGGAAAGTGCATACTTTAGTGGCTCACGCTCTGTGAATTGTGTTTTTTACGTAAATTAAATTTTTTTTAAATTTATTACGGTAGTCACTTCTACGGTTGCAAAGCACATACACACTGTACTGCTACAGAGCTAACTGTAGCTAACTGCCGCTAACGGCGGCTCTTCTTAACGAGCCGGCCTCCAGCACCGTGCCGGAGGTCTTCAAGCCCTGATTTAAACAGTGCAGCGAGTTTGTCCTCATTAAATAGAGTTATATATGGTGGGGATTACTGATAGTTAAGAGTCTCAGTTGTCGTTGCTGTTTTCAGTTGCTTTAATAGTGCGGACCACATGATATTTTCTCCTTGATTTACAATTTTGGAATCCAGTCACGGGCCGGATTGGACAGTTCGGCGGGCCTGTGTAGATATCAATTCTAAGCTCAGGTTTCAGGTGACTGAAGAGAAAACACAGCTGCAAATATTATATTCCATTTCTGCCAAAGGATCCCCTTAAACCATGCACACTGCTCCTTTAAGCTGAAGTAATGTGGGTCTCAGTGTGCTTGGCTCGTCATTATGCTTGGTAATGATGTTCCACCTTGGGGACAGGTGAGCTTCAGGGGTCAATTACACCAAATAGAAATTACATTAAATATTGATGCAGTCCAAATCAGATAATTTGGTTACATTCACATTCCACCTTATGTTTCTTTAATAAATCTTTATTGGCAGTTTGACCCTCTGCTGCTGAGCTTGATTCCCTCTGGAGCCTCTGCAGCAGCGCTCTGATTGGCTCAGAGGCTGTTTCCATTTGTCCATTGTCCCATTCAACCCGATGTTGTGAATCCCCAGCCACGTATGAAGCGTGTGTGTCTATAGCAGAGGTCAGAGTTCAGACAGGCCCGGTCAGCCGGTCACTCTGCCTTCTCCCGCCTCCTTTTGTCTCGTCCGGGGACCTCTGGTGTTAAACTGACACATCTGTCGGGCCCCCGGCCGGGTCCCCTCTTTACTGGAGCAGCGGAGCAGAAGGCAGGAGAGGCGGAGGAGGAGGAAGAATGGAGCTCGTGCCTCCACACAAGACCCCCGACACACACTCCATCTGGCCCGTGTCTCAACAGATGCTCCTGACAGAGACCTCCTACACACACACACACACACACACACACACTTGACAGAGACCTCCTACACACACATGTATACGTGGAAACACACGTGTACTGTAAATACATACAGATAAAGTCATACACGTAGCATAACATAAAACACATACACATTTGCAGGTACACACACGCAAACACACACATGCACACACACCCCTGTGGCAGCAGGTTTGTCCTTTTCATACCTCATAAGTCAATCAGTCCCTCCCACTCACCCAAGAAAAGCAATTAAAGCGATTCACAGTCAGCTCCTGCTCCTCCTCTCGCCAAAACACTATTACCTCCTCCCCCCCTGCCGTCACCTCCCTCACCTCACCTCCCTTCATTTTGTCACCTCCCCCAGATCCCAGATCGCAGGCATTATATTAGAAAACCAACATAAGGCCGCTATGCAAAGCCAGGGCCTCTTATCCATGTCTGGTTATTGTGGCCGCACACTTTTCCTCCACATTCCTGCATAGCTGAAGGCACATGTGCACACACTCTCACAGTCACTGCTCAGACACTGACATTCAACAAAAGATAAAGACTTGAGCATTAAAGGGTTCAGACATGGGTTTAAAATCCATCTTAATTTGTCAGAAAGGAATTGTATAGTTTCGCTACAAATTACACACCAATTAACATCCAGTAATTTCAGTTATAGTTAAAAGAGGTGATTTGAATACTCCTTACTCCTCAACTAGATTAAATGTTTCTCTTTGTGACGAGAAAAGACAACAACAAACATGGAGAGTCAGCAAGAGAATCTGTGCAAAGATGGCATGCATCTGCTGTAAGATGCAAGGAGCTCAGAGTTTATTACCTCTGCCAGGGATGTCATGTTTTCACTTCGGTTTGTGTGTTTGTCAGCAGGATTACAGAAAAACTATGGGCCTGGTTTTTAGCCGACTCGGTGGAAGGGTGTAGCATGGGCTTTGGAAGGACACATTGAATTTTGGAGCAGTTCCTAATCACAGGGTGGATGCACAAATTATTTTTCACTTTTGTTGACTTTGCAAGATAGTGCTGCATTAATTTTGTGACTAAATAAACAAAAACATCAGCTCCCGGCTTGCAAATTTCATGTAAACGCCCCCTAAAGATGTTAACATTGCTAATAAGATAAGGCATTGGCAGAAGTCTGCACCATGTTGAATGTATGCGTGGTTATTTTTTGCAGCACATCATCTTGTTTTTTTTGCATTTTGTGAAGACTGAAGTGACCTCTAGAGGCCATGCTGCACCTCACCAAACCAAAATGACCAGTGAGTGCACGAACAACAAACAGGAGCAAGCAATAATGACACGGCATGTTTCTGGCTTGTTGCAGGAATAATAAAAGTGGTGGTTTCTGTGCTTGCTCCTGGCTTTCTGCAATGAAAAGATGTGGGTACATGATGTTCTCTGGGGAAGAACAGAGCGCTGAGACATTTATCATCTCGTCAAAGACGTTACCCACATAGCAGCTACTTCGAGGTCTATTTTTGCCTGATATAGTGAAGCAGTTCAGCTTGTGAAACTGAGGACGGTGACAGTGATTTAGCGTGCAGCACAGCTCACGTTGTGTGACTTGGAGTGCAAACAGGAGCCCCTGAAACAGTCCAAAGTGTGAATACTGAGCCGCCAGAACATCCAAACCACTTCAAAATAACCTAAAAGAGGGAAGTCGTGTGTGGTTGTAGTGTTGAGTTTTGTATTAATTTTGCAAGGATTCGTGTCCCACTGGGGCTAGCTGTGCTGAAAAAACATGCACTGATAGTCTTGTAAAGAGGCTTAAAGCAGGAACGGCATGTTATCAAAGAGTTGATGTTATTTAATGTCTGTGTGGGAGAGAAATGTAAGAACAAAGAAAAGCCTGATTTATAGCAAGAGAATCTCACAACTGTGGGCTTTTTCCTCCTCCTGGCTCAATTAGCATGCTGCAGCAGGGTGAGAGCGAGGCTGTTACATGCTGGGAATCTAAATGTAGGAAATGGAAGCTTTAGAAGTTTTAATGGAGTGAGTGTGTTTGTGTGTGAGAGGGGGCTTACCGAGGGGGGGAGGGAAACGGGAGAGATGAGCGATAATGCTGAGTCATATTGTACCGAGTCGTTCTGACCCAGTTCTCACTCACATCCTATTTGCCATCACAATTTATTCATTCGACACAGCGCGGGTGCTTTCTCAGAGATGCAGCTCTTAATAATGCATGTCGACCTAAAGTGGAATTGGGAAAGCGGAGCCCAAAACGCTGAGAGATATTGAAAACACATCCATTTCTCTATTTTTCTCCACTCAACTCACACTTTTTTATAAAATCAGAGAGCTCTGCGTCGATCGGCAGAAATGTTTTATTCTGTGACATTAAATTGGCAAAGGTCAGAGTCTGAGTTGTTTCAATTATCATGGATTTGCGCTCACAAGGCCTCACATACAGCCTGACAGCACTCTATACAGATACGCATATACCTCTGACAGTAAACAAGAGGACACAGGAAAAGTTACTTGTATTGTTATTCAGCCAACCACAACGTGTCTGTTCAAGGGGCAGAGCACGACATTCAGAATATTAAAGGGATAGGTCGGGATATTGGACATTAAGTTGAAATACTGAACAGTAGTGGGAGACTGATCTCGTCTCAAAAAACAACAATATGGGGTTATAAATAGCACCAAACAACAACGAGGAGTCTACATATTTCCACACAAGATGCCTATCAATCTTTACAGAGGCAGGAAATACCAGATCCAATCCTTCTTTTCTTAAATTTCACAATAAAAGCCCTAGACATATACTGTACACTGCATAACTGTTAACCAGGGAGAAGTCAAATTCACTCGGAGCATTTTGCTATTTGGAAACTCAATAAAATTGCTTACAGTAGCTTCAGCTTAGGGGTGGATGATATGGCCATAAAAGATTATCACAATATTTCAGGGTATTTTTTCCAATAACGATATTCTTGGCGATATTACAAAATTCTGAAAAATATGTAGAAAATATGATTTTTTAATCTGTATAAATAATTAAAATAAAAATAATACTCTTGACTCTTGACTAGCAAATAATAATAAAAAATAAACATCTTGGGGGTCCAGGGGCTCCACCCGGAGGACATTTTGTACATTTTTAAGTACAATGCATCAATCTTGTCCACTTTGAGAGCTAAATGTGAGCAAACACCTTACATAATATTTAATAGTTGGGGGGTCTAGGGGCAATTTTTTTCATAAAAGCTCAAATTTGGTAGCCTCTCACACATTCTAATACCACTATTCCATCATTCATACTGATCTTAATCATTGCATATTTTAATGAAATATTGTAAAGGAGAATAAAGGTTGTATGTTTTATTTTAGGCATCTTATTTTGTCAGTCTTCTTCTAAATTCTGTGCTCCTATTTTGAAAGCTGCATGTGTTTAGCGACAGGAAGTAATAGTAGTTTTTTGTGATTAACACAACTTTAATGATAGATAGATAGATAGATAGATAGATAGATAGATAGATAGATAGATAGATAGATAGATAGATAGATAGATAGATAGATAGATAGATAGATAGATAGATAGATAGATAGATAGATAGATAGATAGATAGATAGATAGATAGATAGATAGATAGATAGATAGACTTTATTTATCCCAAGCTGGGAAATTACAGTGTAGCAGCAGCATTACACACAGAGACAATAACAACACAATTAAATAAAAAGAACAACCTAGGCATACTTCAAGCAATAAAATATAAAATATAAAAAATACAATAAAATGTAATGTAAAAATAAAAATAAAGTGTCTAAAGAAGGAGTATGTATTAAGGAGTAGAATTCCAGTGCAGAATGTATTAAGGAGTAGAATTCCAGTGCAGAATTGTTAGCAAACGTTAGCTAACGGCTAACGAATGGCATAATGCAGCGGTGTGTTTGGACCGCTTGGACCTCTGACGGCCCGGATAGGTTGATAGTATTTAGTTTGGTACACGCACACGGAGAGATGATGTGGGGACGGGACTGAGACATTAGAGACAGGTAGGGCAGTGGGAAGGGCAGCCCGGTATATTCAGTGAGTGTGTGTAAGAGTGTGAATGCTTGTGCATGTCTCGGAGGAGGATGGAGAGGTGGGTCGGGGTTTTGAATGACTCTACTGAGCAGAGACATAAGCAAAATAACTTTATATAATGAATAGTGTAGATATACTTTCAGTAGCTTAAAATGAGACGTTAGCGCAGCACATGATACTATAGCGGGCCGCCACAGTCTAGGTCATTAATGGGAAACCCTTACACCACTACGTCAAGAAGTAGGAATGTTGCCAATATCATGACATGCATTTTTTTACTCATAAAAAAATTATACCGGCATAATCGTGAACGATACGATATGGCACACCCCGACTTCAGTTACACAACAGCTGACCTCACCTGACCTCCAGATGCTCCATGAATCAATTACAATTTTTTATCGGCAACAAGTGCTGCAACTGTTGCAAATGTGCATTGCCAGTTTGAGTAGTTTTGTTGCACGTCAACATTTAGCAATTTTGTGTTGTTTAGTCGTCAGGCCCCATAGTGTATAATGGCTTTTTGGTAAAACTATACTATAAGTATTAAAATGTGTAAAAATAAAAAGCTAGTACCTCTCAGAAATTTGCATGAAAAATTAAAGTATAATCAAAAAATAAAAATTTTCAATTGATAAATGCTCCAATAATATAATCATTCAATCTGTAACAAATGTCATTTGTTAAATAACTGACCCCTCATCAGAGGCTGCTCAAACCGGTGATGATCTAGGAATCAGATCTTATTGAGACTTCTCACTCGGCAGAAGTCACTCTGGGTAAATGTGTCAGCTTAATAGCTACGGTGTAAAATGAATGGAGAAGAATTGGGACGTTCGCCTCCCACGTCTCCCTTATCTGAACATCACAATGAAGAAAATCAAGCTGACGCATAAAGAGGCTGCTGAGGAAACAAGACAGGCGCATCACATCGCTGCTTTATTCTCGCCGGGTTCACACGCAGGTCTGTAAAAGTCTGCAGAAGCAGAGAAACCAGGTTGGTAACTTGAAGGATTCAGAAACTTTTGGCATCTCACAATAGAGCCGGTATCATTGTCTCACCATCTGCGTTAATGATTCTGCTGACAAAGCAGGCTCCAAAAACTCCAGTTAACTGAGGTTAGTATGTAAAACAGTTAATTTTAAATACATACTACCTTCCTTATTCTCCCTGCTGAAAAATGGAAACAGAACAGTTGTTAACCCTCTGGGTATTTTTTGCTCTTTTTACATTTTACTCACTGTGGCCTTGTATTTCACTGCAATATATAATATATATATATATATATTCATTCATTACCATTAACCGCTTATCCGCAATCGGGTCGCGGGGGGCTGGAGCCTATCCCAGCTGTCATTGGGCGAGAGGCGGGGTACACCCTGGACAGGACGCCAGACTATCGCAGGGCTGACACATAGAGACAGACAATCACACTCTCATTCACACCTATGGGCAATTTAGAGTCCCCAATTGAAACTAAGTGCATGTTTTTGGACTGTGGGAGGAAGCCGGAGTACCCGGTGAGAACCCACGCTGACACGGGGAGAACATGCAAACTCCACACAGAAGAGCCGCAGGCGGGAGGCGAACCGGCGACCCTCTAGCTGTGAGGCGAGAGCGCTAACCACTACACCACCGTGTAGCCCTATATATATATATATATATATATATATATATATATATATATATATATATATATATATATATATATATATATATATATATATATATATATATATATATATATATATATATATATATATATATATATATATATATATATATATATACACAACCTATAAGTCCTGCAGCTCTATGGATTCAGCACAATCATGACTAGAATGGGAACAACTCAAAAATGTCCTTGTGCAGAATAACACAGGTATAATGACATAAATCTAAAAAATAAAATAAAAAATAAAACGCAAGTTGAATTCTTCTGATAAATTATTTTTTTTAAATTGGAATGAAATGAAATTATTATATACAATATTTTGTGTCCCCAGGTGAATATTAGTAGGAAAAGTGGGTCCCCACATGCTTTATATATTGAAGTATTGTCATGTTTCCAGCCTCTCCTGTCCTCTCCTCTCTGCTCTGTGTAAACAGGTTTTCAGTGAATATTTGTCACGTGACCGTTCGCTTCACAGTGTCTGAGGAGCAGAATTTGTTTTAAACAGGATCTGGTTAGTGCAAACGCTTATTTTAAATGACACATGAAGAACAGAAAGATTCTGACACAAATATCAACATTTTAAGCTTTGTTTTGGTCACTTTTTATCACGGAAACTTTCATAGCCGATGATCAATTCAAGGACCGTTGGAAAATTCAAATTTCATTGATAATGCCTGTTTATTACTGTTTCTTTCTGTGATTAACAGTGTATCTGTCAGAAACACACATTCATGGGTTCAGAGGATTAAAGACAGAATCATCCACCTGACTTCCAACAACCTGTTCAACTTTCTAATTAAACTCCAAACATTTTCAAACTGCAGCTGTGCTCAAACATATAAATGAAGGACGGTCTGTGTCAGACTTGTGATCACAAAGAATATAAGTTAAAAACTTTGTGCTGTGATCTCAGCACGCAGCTCATTTGTGTCCATCAGCAGCTCTCTTCACCTTCAGAAAGGCCCCGAAGCAACACTTTGAATCCCTCACCTGCCTACTTTGGATAACACCGTCAGCCAAATGCTTAAAATGTAAATGCAGCTCCAAAGTGTTTTTCTATTCCCGCCAGTGTATTTTTTATTCATCACCTTCCAGCTGTCTCCTCCAGGCTGTTGGGGAGCCTCAGAGGAATTGAAAGTACCTCATAGTTTTTGGGGCCTTTGGGAACAAGAGATTTGCTTATTACAGAGGCCTTCGGGAGCTTTGTTCACTAACATGTTGTGCCATATTTACTTAGTAGTCTCGCTGACTACACATTGGACATCTTTTCAGCTTTGATGAGGCAGTTTAAAGAAGCTCTGGAAGGATTCAGCATGGTCAGAAATTCATCATTTGTTATCTAGAGATAACTTTTAAATGTCTGAAGGTACCAAGAATCTTTGGCGTGCAAATATCCAGAGTCATTATTAATAATTTTCATCATTTCACACTTTGGATGGATCAGAATATTTGATTATGAGACGATGATGGTTCCAACCAAACTTAACCATACTTCCTTTTTGTTGCAATTGTCTATAAAACTTTTCCTTTGCTGCATTTTCTAAAAATAGCGGTGTTTTATCCCCAACAAACTCTGCTAAATCAATCACAATTTTCCCCTCAGATTTATTTCTTCACTTTCTTTGAGAGAAAAAGACAGAAGAGCGTCTAAATTTCGAAAGGTCAGCTAATTTACCGTCTTGGTCTTTTGGGCTGGGACATTCTATGAGATGTCACCCCAGAAAATAGCCCAATCCATCAAATATGGAAGTTTATTTTATTCCATGTAGTATGTCATAGTGAAAGACAATCTTGTTTTAGGATATAAGACTAGTCCTCTGCTAATTCATCAATATCTAACCTTTCAGTAGACGTGCCGCTCCCTGAAGTCTGAAGTCACTCCTGCAGGTCATGAAGTTCAGCGTTCGTCTCTCTGCAAAGTCGTGCTGAAGTGATCTAACAGACACCACTTCCACCTGATATTAACATGCAGTCTGTATCCTCTTACATTATCTGAATAATGACATCTGATTTGCAGTTACACCTCCTCATTGTGATTCTGCACACATCATGACCGGAACTCAATTTGCAAATTAGGAACGCAGAGCTGGCGGAGTTGTCAACAAACGTCAGTGGAAGTGATGCAGGATACTCTGTAGGGAGCGCTACGATATGCACGGCGAGGGTAATGTGACCGCTGAAGGCATTCCAATGCCACCACATGAACTTAATGTAACATCAGAAGGTTATCAATGCAACTGGAGAAGAGTACCACCGAGCTAGGTTACATTTTTGTCTCTAAGTTTTGCTTGAGAAGTCTAGACGAGGCGCAGTAAGGTTATCTTCAGATGTCATCTACACCTGGCTGGAATCCACCTGCTGATGTGCATTAGCATGCATGTTTCAATCCAGATAAGATCCAGATTCTGTTTGCATGTTAACCTTCTGAACCCCAACAAACTGTTTCAGTGTTTTTGCCCTTTTTACATTTTACTCACTGTGGCCTTTGTTCTTCACTGCAATATGAGTCCTGCAGCTTTTTGGAATCAGCACAATCATGGCTAGAAGTGCAAATAACTCGATGTTTTTTGTTCAGACTAACACAGTTATAATGACAGAAATCCTAAAAAAAAAAAAAAAAAAAAATGCAAGTTGAATTTCTCTGATGGAAAATTTCAATTTTCCAAGTGTCAGTGTCAGGAATACTGGAAAAGAAAAAATATTAGGTCTCTCCTGTCCTCTCCTCTCTGCTCTGTGTAAACAGCCTCTCCTGTCCTCTCCTCTCTGCTCTGTGTAAACAGATTTTCAGTGAATATTTGTCACGTGACCGTTGGTCTCAGCAGAATCAATCATATCTTCACAGTGGCCCTCATTTATCAAAGAAGCATACGTCCTCTAAGTCTGTGCTCCAAATGTAAAATATTCAGTGAACTTGTTTGAGTTTATAACTATAAGTACTTTTATTTCATAAACCTCGTATTTCTGTAATATGTCTATTTCGCTCCTGTTGTTATTTGTAACGGTGCATGTGGCTAATAAAGTTGACTTTCGGGGGGGGGGTCCTCTTTTTGGCTGTATTGTGCCCTTTGGTGTCTTAAACTCTGGAGGCGAGCCTTCTGAATCGGGTATATATTAGGGCATGGTATTTAAATGACGCTTGTTTTGAGCCGCCACATTTATCAACAGCTGATCATTCTCACGCTGTGATTAGAGAGATACGATCGATATTTTTAACATGATCTGGTTAGTGCTAGACAGCTTAAAATTTTTTCCCCGGCAAAGAAAAGCTTTTTCTAATCAAACGTTTGTAACCTATGATCTATTTAAGGACTGTCGGAACATTTGAATTCCATTGATAATGCATGTTTTTAAAGTTATTTCAAACAGTGTATTTTTGGTGATTTTCTTTTAAGAGAAACATTTTTGCAGGAGGGTTGGTGGGGTTCAGAGGGTTAATCAGGTGTAAGTGGAGTCATAGTGACAATCTGGAAAGATATAAATGTTGTGTTGTCTGATCCTGGTATTAATTGAACATTTATATGCAAAGAGTGAATCAGAGGTAAATCTTTTAAAACCTGTACAGCTCTTGTTGCCTGTTTGAAATGGCATTTTCTTTTCAGTGCTGCTTAAAGCTCTGTGTCTTCTTGTCTTTCTGTCTTTGTGTTGTGAAGCTCGTTACTTGCCACTCTTTCCAATCAATGTCTGAGCTGTATCAAAGCAGAGCAGAAATCTTCTTTAACCCATCTCCGTCTTTCTTCTCTCCTGGACGGCTGGAGTGGATTTAACCTCTGAAATCAATGTGGGATCAGTGGGATTCCCCCGGTCAGTGTGTTTCACCAGGAGAGCAGGTGTCCTTTTTGTGTTTTCTGTTCTCTGCGTTTAAAGCCGACTTTTATCTGCTCTGCAGCTTTAACGCCTCATCAAATGGGACCCTCTCTGTCTTAATGTTTCTGGGGGTTTTCCTGTGTTGCAGAGCAGATCACAGAGCAGATCCTTTGTAGAAAACCTGCTGCACAGATATAGTTTGACTGATTGATTGTCAGGAGTTGTGTCATGCAGCAACCAATCAGTATTCAGCTCTGGATCTGACCTGTCAGCACACGCTCAGTTGATCCGCCTACATGAACGCTCGGAGATACTGAGGCGTGTTGGGTGGATTTGGGATCCTCCTGTGTGTGCATATGTGTGTGTTTTTGTTGTGTGTGTGGGAGTATGGAGTAAGTGCACTGTTGTGCTTCTTACAATGGGTCATAAATTCAGGAGACACCCCCTCAGGCCTCGCTCTCACCCACACTTATTATACGCACATACACATGCATGCACGTGTCCAAATGCATGCACACACACACACACACACACACACACACGCACGCACGCACCGGATGACCTTCGAAAGAAAGGGTTCAGGCTGCAGATGTCTGCTTGTTGGAGGTGGTGAATATGTGTTTGTGTGTTGACCCCAGCACACATACTGCAAACACACACACTTTCACCTCCCGTAACCCCAACTAACCTTGCTGACACACACTCGCACAAAAGCCGCCCACCCCACAAAGCTGCCGGGGCTCCGTGCTCTTTTCTGCTTCCTGATTGGGTCAGTAGATCCCAACAGGATTCTGGTTGAAGGATCAACTCTTTTGTTTGGATCTCACATCTATGACTTTGAGTCGTTTATTTTTTAGACCTCATTTGCCAGTCGCTTAATTGAGCCGGTACGCTCCACCGCCTCATTTTTATACGGTCAAACTGAAGCCGTCACCGTGAGTTTAATTGCTAAAATTTCAATCAAAATAAATGTCCAAACCATTGACCTTATGAATGAATATATAGATTTATAATAAAGTTGCAACAATTGATTTCTTTGTCATTTTGGTTGAGATGAAACATATAAACTATTGGATGTATCAACGCTCAAATATTGTTCTCCTCAGAATGAATTGCAGTAACTTCATTGGTCCCGAGCACCAACATCAGATCAACACTTCAACAAGTCTAATAATTTAGTTGATGACCAAATTTCTGCAAAACTAACAACATTCCCATCAGCCTCAGCTGTACATTGTGTTTAGTTCTGAATAGCAAGTGTTAGCATGCTAACACGCGAAACTAAGATGATGAAACATGATAAAAGAAAAGTTTCTTTCGAACATATTGACATTAAATTTCAGTTTAAAGCCTGCTGTAGCAAAGTGAAGCCTCGCAGATCTACTGGCTTCACTGTAGATCATAAAAGATCTGACAATAGAAAAAAGGGACACAGAAATATAGATTTGATGGATTATTGTTTTGAACATAAAACAAACTACTTAAAGTGGTATTTTCTCAGCTGAAAAAATATATTTTCCAATGCAACATTTCAGAAATACAGAGACAATCTCTTTTTCCTTTTCCATACCATACATACATGCATACATACAGTACATCTATACGAATGCATGCGATTTTTCCCTTTCTTTTCTTTCTCATTATTCTTTCTCTCCCTCATACAAAGACACTTACACACACACACACACATACACGTGTGAAGAGATACTCATCTCTCACATAAGAGCACTCATAAATACTACATCAGAGATACCCACGTACACGTGTTGCCTATAAATATGCAGAGCATTGCTGCAGGGGGAATACGCCAGGTCACAGTGCAAGTGATAGTGTGGGATAGATATCAGTGTGTGTGTGTGTGTGTGTGTACTGATACCCATTGGTGAACTATTATCTCGTGTTATTGCCACAAGGCAAACAATCTCTGCCACTATCAATAAACACAACATGTACTGTACAAACTGTAGTTCAGAATCATTAATGTTTTATTTCATAAAACCAGAAAAGAAAAAGAAAAAGGCGTGCCGATCAATCTACCACTTCCTGTTAGTGACACTTCAAATTATCATTCATTTGTAAGTGTCAAAAACATATGGTTCACATATATAATGTATATTTTTGGCTCCTTTTTTTTTTTTAGATTATAGAGTGTTGCTGCTAGAACAGTATTTATTCTTATCTTCTTTGAGGTGGAATAATGCGACACATACCAAATAGTTTGATCCTCTGTTTTTCAGATGATCCTCTGTTAAGTTTCAATGTGCATTTTTTTCACAATACATTTTGTTCATACTAACAGATTAACTTAAAATATGCAGTTTAGTTTGAAAAGTAACAGTTAGAACCACTGCAGGTAAAAGATTAATTTAATTCTAACCATTTCTTGACGTAGCACATCATACCCAGATGTGCCGACCCGATTCCAAAAAGTGCGTGCAGAATACATCTAATTTACAAAGAGTATATCTTTGCAATTCACAAAAGCTTCCCAGTTTGAGCATTAGCTATCTTGTGTATATTAAAATTCCATTCTGTTTCATTACAATTTCACATTATCCCAACTTCTTTTGGAATAATGGCCTCAACCTTATGTACCCAGGACCTCTAAGGCACTGAGGAAGCAAAATATTTTCAGTCTGATTTGGTCTGTCAGGGTCTTGTAGTTGCAGATTGAGAGTTTTAAATAAAAATGAGTGTGCAGCTGCTTGTTAAATGGTGGCGTGCTGTGCTGTTGTTGTTCTCTCTTCATTATAGGGTCTCTAGATAAGATCTGATTACCCTCCAGTCTTTTTGAATTGGGTCCTCTGTTCTTCTTTCTCTGTATCAAGACAAACTTCAGTATTTTGTTGCAGCAGTTGTGTAGTAGCGTTAATGTGGCCTGGATTATACATACAAAAATCCCAATCACAAAATTCCAAGGTGTTCTTTCAGCGACAAAAGGAACAGATTTTGGTGAGAATATCTTGGAAACACCAGGATCTTAATTCCTGGTATGCGTTCCCAAGTAAACCTTAATCCTCAAACGTGTAGTTATTAAAACTCAGATTGAAACTCTTATTGCAAAAACCCCCAAAACTTTACTAAATACCAACAAGCCTGATATCTGAGCCCTGTAATTGTCAAACATTGCACCAGCGCAGTGTTCATTAGTGCTGCTGCATATTTCCACACACTTTGGACAACCAGTGTGAGCTGCAGTGGGTGATTATGCGGCTGTGTTTTGAACCGGCGGCAGGTTTGCCTTTGTTAGCCGTCAGTCCTCCGGGGGTTAATGACCTAGAATCCGTCATCTTCTTATCCTCGCCGAGATGAAAAGAGACATTGTTTACATACATCTGCCTTCAAAGGGGAAGGCGCCCAAATTAGAAGCAGCAAGTCAAACAGTATGCAGATGAGGCAGCTGAATGGGGTGAATAGACGACTCCCGACTGGAGGCACGCACGCCTTCAGCCTCCTCGCCAGTCGTGTCCTGTGGGTGAGGATGGAGGGTGGGGGAGGGGGGGGGGGGAGCTGAGGCAGGTGCTGTCCCCCCCCTGCAGAGCTCCTCTATTGTGGTTCCTCTCTAAAAAAAGGACAGCTGTTGTGTCTCGCACCCCCTCCAGTGTTGGCTGTCATGTGTGTGCTGGCATGTGTGTGTCTGGATGATTATCAGAGTGTGTGTTTTATAAAGTTCATGTTTGGTTTCAACAGGCTGTTAAAGAACGGAGCGGCAATCGTTTTCGCTCTCAGCTGTTTGGTGTTCAGGATCTCTCGTCTGGAATGATTGATAAGAGTTTTAGGCCTCACTTTGTCTCTTCACTGAATACTTTCATCTGTTTCCACTCAACTACCCCATTTATTTCCTTGAACTTAATGAATTTTTGGCCTGTCGTCACCGCTGTTCAGCTGTCTTTTTTTTACTTAATTGTAAATTCAGTTTATTTCAGAGGAGCTACGGAGCAATTAGTAATGTCAATGCATCGGTTAAACTGCAGCGTTAGACTGAAACCAATGATAACCACGAGTTATCAAGGCAATCTAATGAAGGGGAGGCTGTGGCTCAGTTGGTAGAGCGGACGTCCAATGTTCGGAGGGTCGGTGGTTCGATCCCTGACCATGGCAGTCTACATGTCGAAGTATCCTTGAGCAAGATACTGAACCCCAAATTGCCGATGCTGCGTTCATCTGTGTATGAATGAATTCCCAATGGTGGCAGGTGGCACCGTTTAGGGTAGCCTCTGCCACCAGTATGAATGTGTGTGTGAATGTGCGCAGTCTGTAGTGTAAATCACTTTGAGTGGTCGCAAAGCGAATAGAAAAGCTCTATATAAGTGCAGGTCCATTTACCAAGCTTGACTCTATTGATGTGAGTTTATCCTGTATAAACTAAACACAGTACTTACTTAACCTTCACTCCTTCAGCTTTGTTAGGATTATATTACTACAGACAGCTTTACTAACATCCCAACATCAAGCAAGTGCAATAACACAAGTCATAGCAAGCTAGCTAATATTACTAATTAGTCCAAGAAGTCCAGCTCAGTGTCTGTATTTCAGCTTTTTAAGTTTATGTTTTATAACTATGTAGCTGCGCTGCTAATTACATAGTTTGAAAGCTGAACAGACTACAGGGCACGGAGTAGGAAAAAGAGGCAACATTCTCCCTATAACAAGTCAGTGTAGCATCAAAATAATTTGGAGGCTTTTCATTATTTTAAGGTAATATATTTGCATAATGTTGCTTTAATTGTGCATTATTTTTGGTGTGTTGTACTTTTAAATCTCCAACTAATTTCATAATCGAAAACTTCCCAGAAAGATAGATTAATGTCCAAAGATACATCTTTTTGACTTCTCAGCTGCTACGAGAGCTGTTTCACTACTTTGGTTAGCTACTCCACTTCTGGTTCATGTTGCATTTTGTAACTATCAACAGTCAGAAATCAAGTGATTCTATGCTTTGCAAAGAGTTTACAGTATATACAGCAGACTCTGAGCCACATTTGCTTTGGATTTGGAATCCACCTGATGAATCTAAGTCCAAATTCACTTTTCTTTTTTCTCTGTTTTAGTGTCCACCAACTCCTGAGGAAAAATATTTTGACATAAAACACAACCTATGAGCTAAAAGAGGCTAAAAAGCTTACTAATGCTGCAGAGTTGAGGCAAATTATCTGTGGGGTTGTCACAATAATCAAAGCCTTTCACATTACACATTCATTTGATCCATTGCCTTTATGAAAACATTGATTAGTGTTGCTTAAGTAGTCATTGACTTTGCCCAATCTGTCTCTTCCGTCTCAACCTGCTCCCCCCCCCCAAAACCTCATTATACCTTCCTCTGTTACTTTATCTCATCTCTCCCTCTCTCTCTCCCTTCACCCAGCTCCTCTTTAAAAAGCTTTGGGGGTAACAAGCGTGTCCGGGGTTAAGATGAGCCCCCAGTGGGCCGACAGTCTGCCCCTTTGTCTCCTCCCAGAGCCCAGATGCCTCCGTTCGCCCCTCCGGTTTGTCGGAATGACCACATCGGCATCAGTGGAATGGCACCAGGAATTCTTTTGTGCTCGCCCTGTTTAGCCTCCCCCATGCTGGCAGCCACCGTCCCCACCCCTCCACCCTGCTAATTTAATCAGCTCAGAGTAGAAAAACACACAGCCTCGGTAAGAACGTCATTGTTTGTCCTGAATGTGGACAGGCAGCTGATGGGGTAATGGTTACATGTCTGTGGGAATGTGTCTGTGCTGTGACACTCTTATTTGGTATGAGTGAAAAAAAACTTTTAGACATTTTAGACATGCTCAGTTACAAACCATGACCACATGAATTCACTCATAACTTTTTACTTATTGCTATTTCCGTTCAGGTGAATGTCAGTTTAAAGCCCAAACACGCCAAAAGTGATTCTTTTTGTGATTTGTAAGGCCTATATGAGATAAAGTTTGTTAGTTATTGTTAGCTTTAGCTACTGGCTGAGTAGCTGACTTGCTATTTAGCTTTTGTACCAACGACCTCAGAGATTTTCCATCATTCCTTGTCTTTCTTGTCCTTATTTCTAACTATCTAGTTTCTCTCACTATCTCATGTTTGGATATGATTTGGCTCCAACATTCTCATTCCTAACTCATCAGATACTTGGTTAGCTCCCCTTGGTGTTCGATATGGACGATCTATGTTCCCTTCTACTGTTAGTGTTAGACGTGTCAGGGAAGTCAGTTTCTACTCCTTATATGCATAGTGGCTTTACTAAGATGGTGTTTAAGCAACTAAACTACTTGATTAAGGTTGGGAAGACAGAACAAGACCGGCGTTAAAGGCAAATACTCCTGTACTGAACCACTGAACGCATTGAAGTTGGAGATGTAGTTGAAATAGAACGTGAAAACAACCTGAAACAACATTTTCTCCCACATAACGGCAATGATAGTAGGTTCAATTCAAAAGCATACATTAGATGCCTTCGATCAAGAAGATTTTTGGATATTTCACTGGGTAAGTGAAAGCTTTGATCCTGGTTGGAGCATCAGGAGAGTTATTAGGATTCATGATAGTCTGTACAACATTTCAGGGCAATCTAGTCGTTGGTATATTAGAATGACTGATATAACCATTTGGTTATATCAGTCAGCATCAACAGAGCTATGATGCTAGCCCGGGTAAATAAAAAAAATAAATAAAAGACATAGAAATATCAGAGTTTAACAGTGGTTTTCCTGATTTTTAGGATTTCACTTTCCAGAATCGGCTCCTTCACCTCTGATTAAGTTGATTTTAAGCTGTATCACAATGAAAGATAGACTTTATTCTGTATGTGTTTACAGACAGCGCTACAACAACAGGGATTTGAAAGCCTTAGTCTCGGTACCAAGAGGGAATTTATTGCATTAATTTGATTAAGACAGTATTAAATGTCAATTGCCATTACCGTCATGGTTCATTACATTATTATGACTTTATTACATTAACAGCTGTAACAAAGCTTTACAGTCACTCTACATGAGAGTGCGAGCTAAAAGCCTGTAATATATCAGTACTCGGGCAATTATGATAGCATATTGTTATATAAAAATCCTTCACGTTTCCATCTCTAAATTACAACGTAAATCACCCTGGCAGTGCAGCGCCGTGTTGAACGTGCAGATGAAAGCTGTCATTTTCAGGACTTCAGCACTGACTTCATCTGTCACAACACCATCCGCCTTCCAGCCACACAGCCACGCCAGCCTCCATCCAGCGCCGTCCCTCATGATCGTCCCTGACAGCCTGATGGTTGATGTGTAAGCGAGCTTATATCTCAACAATAGCTTTTAAAAAGGCCTCACACGCAGCCAGACAACAGAACAAACTGACAAGTGTGTGTATCAGAGCAGGTTGCTCTTTTTTCTGATGAATTGATTTTGGCCAGACGTCAGCCTTCACCACGTGAAGTGATGAATGGGTGATTAATGTGGCCGGGATACGGAGCAAATCAATTTCTGGTGACCCGCCTTGTAGCGCTGACCCAGAAGGCAAGGCGCGTGGGAGTGTGTGTTAGCGGGGTGAAGGGGAGGGCAGGGGCCCACCGGGGGCCGCACCTGCATTATAGTGCCATTTACATTTTTATCGTTTATTGTTTTTATTGATTGAACGGGAGGTGCAGGGTCAGGGTCTGTTTAAGTCACAAAACCACAGAATGAACCGTAGAAACCTTTTTCATTTTCTCCTCCCACACTCTCTTTGGAGCGATCCTGACTCCACCACATATTAACATCCAGGCGTCTCTGCACCTGAAAACTGTGTGTGTGTGTGTGTGTGTGTGTGTGTGTGTGTGTGAGCCTGTGTGAATGCTCTCCTGATAAGAGGTCACAGTGGCTGGTTTGCTGTACAACATGTCCTTACTTTGTCACTTTTGTATTAAATATGCTCAATTTGCAACTTCATAAAGTTATCACATAAATGTACAGGAGAAAAAAAGTACACCATTTCCCTCTAAGATTCAGTGGAGAAAAGATATATATGTACAATTACCTCAAAATTGTAGTTTTGGTCTATTTTGGCTGTTTTTTAAGTCCTTTTCATTCTGCCTGTATATACCACTTAATAATATTTACCATGCCATGTTGGTATTGTTTTTTTCAGCAAAACAGCCTATATAACCTATGAAATTATTTTTTTCTTTTTTGTCTTACTGCATCATCATTTTGAACAAAAAAACAACAACAACACAAAAAACCCCATAAAATCTGATTTCGAAAATGATGGTTTTCTTTACTTTCAGAACACAATCAAAGAGGTAAAATAAGGAGAACATCTAGTTCTTTATTTTTATACTAAATATATTTGACCTTATCTCCGGTTTTACTTGGCTTATCATCATCAAACAAAAACTGGCGTGGAGTTTGAAACCAGAACTTTAGAGGGAATCTGGCAGCAGGAAACACGCTGCTGAAGCTTTTACGTCATGAAGAAGACATGTGATTAGATCATGCTGGCGTGAAGGGGATTTCAGTACTTTGGTACATGTACTTAGTTACATTCCACCACTGGCTATCAGACACAAGGCAGTGCATTGCCAGAAGACGATGCACTTTGCTGTGTTGAGCCAGGATTAACTTTTCACAACCCTGAGTTTACTCCTTTATTTACTTTATGTCTGACTCTCTTGACCTCTGTGTCAACATCCACTCTGCACCAGCACAGAGCTCTCTAACAAGGAGGCACTTTGTTGGCTCAGTCTGGTTTATATTGTTCATGTTATTCTACATTCAGCTTTCCTTTCATTCCTTTGATTTCTTCCATCATTGTTGTTGTTGTTGTTGGTAATGTGACATTCCTGCACAGCCTTTTTCAGTTAAATAGTAGGACTCAGACTGATATTTGTTTCTTATTATGTGTAGAACATTATGGACAATTTTTATTTGGCTGAAAATTTCAGGTTTTAGAAAGCAGATTTTAATGGTTCTGGTTGTCTGAAAATGCAGACTTGACTTCACTGAAGCTTTTACCTCCCCCCCTTTTATTAACTACCATCAAGGTGCCTTTGAGCAAGGTGCTTAACCCCCCACTGCCTCAGTGCATCTGCTCACTGGTCAACAGTACATGACTTTGGCTGCACTGGGCACGTCCCAGATGTAGGTGTTTGTGTATAAATGACTCTAATGAGCAACAACTTCACAGAAACCATCACAGCTGCAGGCTGAACATACTGAAGCCACTTTGTGTGTACTCTCAGTTTGACTCATGGGGAGTTATTACTTTTAAGTAAGTTATTAATGCACAGCGGTATGAACCCAAAAACAGATTTTGCTGTTATTTTATTGCAGAAAATGGATCAAAAGAACGCCGAAATACCTGCATTAGGATGCCAACGTGTAAAAAGTCAGAATTCGTGCTTTGCCAGGTCTCTCTGCAAGACAGAAAACTAACTATTTTTAAAATGCTTGTTTTTTGAATAGAGTTTGGTTTGATCAGAGCTGCATGGAGGAGGTTCTCAACACTTATAGGCTTTCACAACACAATTTCTCGCTTGAGTTGAAAAACAAAATGTTGCAGATGTTGTGCATTTGCATTGTACACATTTCAGCATTTATTTTGTATGTAATCACACTGTGAAACATTCACATCATTCCTGGCATGAACACACCAAAACATCTTTAGTCTCTGTCACCAACATCGACACATTGCACGAGTCATTTAGCTATTCCACTGTTGAAATGAATCATCAAATGTCTTTACAGTGCAGCCTATTTTTAGAAACTTCACTTGTTCCTTTGTTAGCCCTGGTAGCTGTATTACTCTGCCTGTCCTGTCAGGACTCAGATTCAAACACTTCCTCCGTGTGTCCTCTCTTTCCACTCTGCTGCTCCCGCTGACACAAACCAAGAGAAATCTGCGCCGTGGGAGACGATTAATGGGGTTCAGGTGCTGTTCACTGTCTCTTTGTCTCCCCTTTGACTCATGACCAGAACTCCGCCCCGCCTGTTCTCCACACGGGAACAATATGGACATGAACTGCTTCATCAGAATCACTTTTATTTTTCAAGGTCAGAAAATGTAAAATAATTCATCTCTGAATATTTCTCTGCAGCATGAATCTGTGCAGCCTGAGTTCAGCCCTGATAAATGATGAGGAGATTATCTCCTGTGAATCTGCAGGTGAGATTTAAATCACCCAGTCTACTGGAAAGAAGAAAATATGTAAAATTAGTATTCTGTCCATATCAGTTCATTTGTTACATTTCCAGGCTCTTCTCATTCACTGTTGTAGTCATACCCATCAAAAGTCATGCACTATAATTCATAGTGACAAAGAGTGACAAAGTCCGCGCAGGGAGAAGGTCGGGGTGGATGGACAGATGTGAAACCAACAGTCAAGTTGTCATATTACCTGACACAGATTTGTCTGCAGGAATATTTTGTCGCTTTTCTGGTCACCTTACGACAGACAGATTTTTGTTTGTTTTTTTGATGACAGGACATTAATCTAATATAGGTTTTGTGAACCCACATATGGAGCAGTATTGGTGGCCTTTTATAGCATCAGTGTTAATTTGGCAAACCAAACAAACTGGCATCTGCTCTTTCGCAAGTGGTGATAATTATTTCAAAACAAAATTAAAAATGTAAGCAGTTAAGCTGACTTGGAAGAAGCCTGTCTTGTGGGAAAAAATGTTATTAAATTGAAATTAAAGAGTTTTACAATAACAATGCAAAAATAATCTTGGATTAGGCCAATTTGCTGCCAGTCGGATCACTTGGACATAAAACTTTTCTGGTTGAATTATTTCATGTTATTTTGATGGTGAAAATATAAATCTATAACATTGTTACATTTTCCAGGAAAGTCCTGTGTTTCAGTGTTGAGGAACATCACAGTTTTTAAAACGATAAAAAATATTTCTGGAACCAGTGCCTACACCCTATTTTCCCAATATATCTTGAAATAAGATGCAGTTTGCTGAACTAGAGTCAATAAATTGTTTTAAGATCTTTTTAAATGGTTAATTTGTATTTAAAACAACTTGACTGGCAGATTTTATCACATGCTCCTAGTAAAAGTAAAAAAAAATGTACGAGTCAATAATGAACAAAACAAATTATGAAATGGATATTTTGGCAGCTCTCTATTTCTACTCCTTTTCTGTCCTCTCCTCTCCCACCTTCACCTCTACCTCTCTCCTGGAGTCTTGCTTTAATATCTCTCTATTCACCAACCAGTCCCTCTCCTTCTCCCTCTCTCTCTTTCTCCCGCTTCCTCTCCCGCTGTCCTCCATCATAAATTCAAGAAGATTAATATTTCATCTGCCACTTCACAGCGCTCTCCGGCAGGTTTGGGGGGAAGGAGGAGGAAGTAAGGGGGGGGTACCTCGTTGGTCACATGGTGTCATGTGCAGACCCAGTCATCACTCACATGTTTTATTATGCTAACAACATAAGAGAGGACATTCTGCTCTCTCATTATGCTTATACAAACTCTCACAGCCCTAAAGCATACTGTGAAAAATCATTAAATCCATGATTGAGCCTAATTAAATGAGTGGAAAACGTAACAAATGCAGATACTTCAAAGTGTAGTGCATGATACAATTAAGTACTTAATATCATTTTATGCTGTGTGATATATAAAATGCAAAGAGGACCCAGGTGTGAGCCCTGTTCAACTCCTGTGGGAGACTTTGACTGCATTTATCACAACTAAATTTCAGTCAGGAATCATTTAAGTGGCTTTACAAGTAGGCCGTTTTGATCCTTTTGTGATTTTATCCCATAGAGAGGAAAAGCTCAGGAAAAGGGATCCTTATACAACAGTTTGTATGATATCTTATTTAAAGTTAAAAAAAAGTTTTGCGGTTTGTCCTTCAATTGTCCAGCAACACATGCAATAACTGCGCTGCAGAAGTTCCTGCAGTCTAAAGCTTTTTAGCCAGCAAAACTAAAACAATTGGTTAAAATAAGCCAGTATGTAGCGTAACTCACATCCAAAGCAATAATTAAGTGTGCAACATACGTAACCAACTTAAGTTCAAATAAGGTAATGCCTTTTGTTTGATCTATGCTTCCACCCTGACCCGGACATTGTCTCCCTTAATACTACATTAGCTGATGTCCTCCTTACATGCAGCCCTGCATGTTTTGGCTCATGATTGCTTGGGTTATATATAAATTATAGTCCCATTACTTTTCATAGATATAAGTACAAACCGTGAGTGAGAACGCCTGCCTGGTATTGTGCACACTGACTCAGCAAGCAGGTTTCTATCCAAATTTAGCTCAAAATAAACAAAAAAGCACCATCCACTACTGTTGTGTCACAATAAACAGTTGGTGGTGCTAATTCTCTAGTTGGATTAACATGTTGGTACACTGGAATTAGGTATTAAAAGAGCTCTAGGCAAACAGTAAATAAAAGAAAATGATGCAGAGGAAATATGGTCTGTAATGCACTAAACACAAGACACATATTTATTTGCTATTACTTTCAATTGTAGCTGTTGTGCAAGTAATATAGATACATGAGAAAACCAAATGCTCTTCTGTTTGTGTTCGTAGCATCACCCGAGGTGCACACAGCTCGGTAAATTTCACTAGCTTCTCCAAGAACTGCATCTAGATGACTACCAGTACGGCGCTACTTCAGCCTTATAAACCCAAAATGAACAGATTTTTTTGCAATAAATGGATCAAAAGCATGCTGAAATAACTACATGGGGATGCAGATTACAGTCTTGTGCCAAAGCTATGAGCTAAATTAGCCTGAAAAGCTCCTTAGATCTGCAGAGTTGTTGATCATTCTTTGTGGAGCTCATTTGATTAATTGCTATACTAAAAATAATGATAAGTGGAGCTTGAAGGACCACTTCAACCTTTAGCGCATGTAAAAACATAATGGCTTACAGAGTGGACTGCCTGTATCTAGTCTTTTCTTTTTTATATATACCGGTAGTGATTATAGAAATGACTCCCGCTGCTCACATGTGAGGAGCCAAAGAGGAGCGGATTATTCTGTGTAATTGAGTTAACCTGGAACATGAGAGTGAGGTGTTGTGTTGAAGATGGAGAGACGAGGAGGTGGAAGAGGGGGAGGGATTGTGAAAGGCTACATTAAGGTTTTTTGTACCCCAGAGAATGAATGGGAGAGTCAGTCTCTCCCCTTTGAGACAACAACAAAGGAGGAAAGAGTCACTTATTCCATCATTAAGAAGCCGGCGTGTTCCTGACTGAGTGGCCTCTGATGGGCCAAGAGTCAACTCCGCACTGATATTATTTCATAATAATGTTGGCCTGTAATTACGTTTTCAGCCCTGTCCAAACATTAACACGCATTATGTTTGGTTGCGATGGAAACGTGGATTCCAGGAGTCACATTAACAGTTACATCACAGTGTTCATATTTTTATTTCTTTAATAGCACAGCGGTCTCATAATTAGCAAGCAGTGATAAACGGCAGGCTTCATGGTGGTTATGTGCCAGAGGAGGGAGGAGAAACTGGATTCACAAAATATTTTATCTTTGCACAGGGAGGACTCTTAAAGCACTTCCTAGTGTTTGCTGGTAAATGAACTGGGAACATTATAAGCTCAGGGAAAGGGCGGGGTTGGCCCTGTTGATATTCATGATGTCATGTTTCACAAAACTGTGATTGGTTGTCTTAGGGATTGGGCTGTTTGGGTTTAGAGTAATATTGGCTGCTGACTAGTCAAGTACATGTGCAGATAATTGTATATATTTTATAAATAAGTGATGGGCTACATGGTTGCGAGCTTTGCGAGTGAATCCGGTTTGCGGCTCTTCTGTGGGGGGTCTGCATGTTCTCCCATGTAAGTGTGGGTTCTCTTCGGGTCCTCTGGCTTCATCCCACAGTTGGTTTAAGTGGCTACTCTGAATTGCCCGTAGGAGTGAATGAGAGTGTGAATGGTTGTCTGTCTCAATGTTTACACTTGGTTTTTAAATGTGTCTTGGGCAATTGGATCACCAGTAGTCAGCCCTAAATTCAAGTGTAAACACGGTCCAAGATGCATTGTAAACAGCTCAGTCAGACCACTTGCTGAGGTGGTCTAGAACACATTTGACCACATACTTTGTAGTGTAAACACTGATGTGCCAATGGTGGAAAAAATAGAGATGAGTACTGATGTATGTGATGATGTCTAATACATGAGCAGAAGACTCAGTCCAATGTCAGCTGGGATCGGATCGGCTCTTCAGCAAAAGTTTGGATCAGCGGTAAAGGAGAATGAATGAATGAATGAATGGCTGAGGGATGGACTTGATTTGATCCCTGATCCAGTCGAGGTCCTGACACAGCTGCTGGTCGTGAAGGTGGAAGGAGGTGGAAGTGGAACAATAAGGTCAACAGAAAGTTAATGTACATATAGTGTTTAGATTAAGATTAGATTCCCTTATTAGTTCAACCTCTGCATTCAACCCATAGACTGTATATAAATAATGGACGTAGTCACCGTGACGAGTTCAGCGTTACGCCTGGATTCCACTGGATGCGTAACGGCTGCAGATCCGTTGTCGGAGCCGTTACGCACCCATTATAATCAATGTGTGAGATTCCACCGACTGCAGATCCGCTGCGTAATGAGTCCGACAACGCAGGGCCATCCGACAGCCCTCGCAACACTTGCGCAGAGCTTCTATTTTTGTCGGACGACGGAGCACTACGCATAAATTCATCACAGAGCAGATCGTTCAGGACAGGAAGTCTTGCACAGACACAAAATAAAACACCGGTATATTTTCAAAATAAAATACCTCGGGTTCGCTAACGAGGTCGGCCGGCTCGTTAACAAGTCGGCCGACCTCGTTAGCGCTCGTTAAGACGGAGTCGCTGGATTTGTCTCCAGTCATTAACGAGGAGATGTTGATTATCTTCCAGTTATATCAATTGATTAGGCGTGAATTCGCGAGATCTCGTGCGTCCTCGGGACTCTGCTGTCCGCAACAGCTCCGACACAGACGGATCCGGTGGGTGTTGACGGACTGCGTAGATACGCAGCCGTTGCGGACAGACCCCTGTCGGAGTCGTTACGCATCCAGTGGAATCCAGGCGTTACACTCGTCGCCATCTTGCGTCGCCATCTTGTTTCCGATACGCGGAGCAGACCATATTTGGACTGTGGAGGAGGAGAGGGATCTGATCACTGACTACAGCCTCTCTACACCTCAACCTGACTGAGAGAAGCTGCTGCTAATTCATATTAGCATTAATTGGAGCATTAACTGGGATGTTAGTTTTGGCTAGCAAAAAAACAAAAACAAAATGTATCTTTCTTACCTCAGAAAACTGAGCAGCGACTCCTTGGAGTGTCTGTTAGTCCAACCAAACTCTCAACAAGACATTTTTACTGAACATTCAAATAAACTGTCATCAAGTGAAAATACAGTGAAAGGGTCAAAGTTAGGAGACCAAATCGGTAAACGTCCTCTTTTCTATCTATATAACGTTATATATAACTTTATTGACACGTTGCCGTGGATACGCATTGCTCTGCTTCTCTCCTGGTGACGGCTCGCCTTGTCAGTGACCTGTCAATCAAAGCTAGAAACGCCCCAAATCATACGATTCTTTATCTTCTATTTTCTTCTAAATGGGGCCATTATTAGAACTATTGACATCAAATTGTCTTGAAGATTATTTTTTACTAGCTATTGAGACCATATTGTTGTCCTGAAAAAAATTTCTGAGGTAATAAATCAAGTCAGAAGTTTTCAAATTTTGCACTGAAATGAATGGGCAGATTTTTTTTGCAGCCAAACTTAGCACCCCCTGCTGGAATTTTTGGTGGATTGCAGGCTTAAGGCACTTCCTGGTTGGCCTCCATGCTCAGACACGGAGATTGCCACCTTATTCAACCCATCCGTTTTTGACACCCCAGTGAACATACCATGCTTAGGAGCAGTGTTTATGTATATGTAACAATTATGGTTAGTTTGGGTGTGGTCTTGAGAACTTTTTATAATAATAGATTTCTGCAAATGCATGTGTAGGTAATTTATTCTAGTCTAAAGTAAAATGTCTATGCCTAATGTTGTTTTTTTTTAGGAATTAAAGTTTTAGTTTCGGTGATTTATATCGAACTGAACTGAAGTCTGACATTTGCACATTAAGGGGGCAGGTTTGGGGGTTGTCAGGTTGGATGGTAATAGTCCTTGTTATAGTAACTGTCTGAGAGATTTGTCCTGGATAATTTCTGACCATGACGCCCTTTTTTCATATTCATAAGCCTTTTCAGAACTCATTTCATGAGACAAAACCCTGAAGACATGTAGTTTTATGACATGATTTGCCCTAGAAACATTCAATTTAACAAAAACTTAGCATTATCAAAAATGATTATCCATCTACATCCTTACCAGAACTAATATCCCAAATCAAACCCACATAAAGTTTTTCTTGTAAGCAAAAAATAATAAACTGTGACAAATTGCACTCCGTAATGTTATCAGCAAAGTTGAAATATAGTTCATTATTTATAAATAAGTCCTCTATACCTCTCAGTGTGTGAATAATTGTGAGGAGAAGCAGGGACACAGTTGACTTGGACGACTTCTCAGAACAGTGATGGTCACTCGGCGCCATCCAGTGGCCGAAAGAACTCACTGCATCCTCATTGGTCAGAGTAAACTAATCAGTGTTTTTGTTTCTCTGACTTCAGATTATATATAACTTTTTTTTTTTACACTTTCTGACAAATTATTCAACTTAAAATTGTTTTTTTTCACATAAACTTTCCCCCTTTCTTCAATGACTTTTTGTCTTTCAGATGTCTTTCTCTCTCTACATGCAACCATCCCTTTCTTTTTTCTTCCTTTTTTCCACCTCTCCCTCTTCCGCCACTTTAGTTGCTCTCTTCCCATTTTGTTTCCTTACTCCTTTCTTTCCTTTCCTTCTCTTTACTTCCCCTCACTCTAAATCTCCAGGCTCTTCGTCTTTGTTCCTCTCCATCTTTACTCCCTCCTCCAAATTTGTCTCTCCTTTTCTGTTTCTACTTGACCTTCCCAGCCTCCTGCTCCTCCTCCTCCTCTTCCTCCTCCTCCTCCTCTCTCAGTGTGTGTATATATCAGAAGCACTCAAGCACCTCCTCGGGCTGCAGAAAGACCAATTAATTAAAAACACTAATAACCCTTTCTCTGCTAGGAGAGAGAGCATTTTCCTTCTCATACATTATTAATGCGGCTCTGTATGATCATATGCAGGTAGTGTGTGTGTGTGTGTGTGTGTCATTCCTAGTTTAACAAGTGCTACTCTGAACATATGTGTGTGTGTGTGTGTGTGTGTGTGTGTGATAGTGCTCATTAAGAGCTTACCGGCTGAGAGAGAGTGAGTGAGACGGGCTGGGGGTATATGTGGTTCATGTCATTTGCATTGTAAGCGCTGGTGTGTGTGTGTGTGTGTGTGTGTGTGTGTGTGTGTTAGCTCATTTGCAGCCCTTGTTAAGTGGCGGCTGAGTGGACCCCGGGGCCACGTTGAGGAAGACAAATCAAGTTAAGAGGTTAATGAAAAGGTTTTGTGATCATGATCTTTTCCCTACAGTGTTTATATATTAAAAAAAGAGAATTGCTGATACAAATATCAAAACAGTGTTTTTGTTCGCAACATAGCAAATGCATGATCGAAAATAGAATCATAGAAATCAGATGCTGGTGTCTACAACTCCTCAGTCCAGAAAGCAACAACAACAAAAAAACAAGCAGTAGAATTACAGGACTTAATGGCATTAAAATTGATCATTTAAGGGAAAAAACTTGTATCAGTCATCAAAGCTAATATCAAAATAGTAAAAGTACCAGTGGAAATAATAAAAGTAATGATGACTGAATTTCATTTAACTGCATGAAGCTGTATGCTCTCACATCACTGTCATGACTTTAATAGTTATTGTTAGTTTTATGATATAAACCTGTAGTTTTCCTCCTATAACAAGTCAAAATGTTTGCTGTGAAAAAGAGCTATTTACCAAAGATTGTAGTGTGCTGCTGCATGTCTCAGACTGACCTCTTTAGTTGTATCTGTGTAACTTTTATTCTCTGAGCTGCTGTAGACTCTCATTTAAAAACAAAGAAGACGTTATAAAAAGCTTAAAGTCTCCATTACCTGCAGGGTGGCAGTATACAACTACCTGCACTCTGCTCCCTGTTACACGTGTCTAATGCCAAAGGTATGTCACATAACCAGATTGAGGACTGATAAAAGAAAAAGTCACCAATGAGCAGAAAGAAGAGGCGGAGCAACAGCAGGATCTTCAGTCACACTGCTGACAGGAAACTGAAACTTACTGCAGTAAAAGCTTCGGGAAGCTGCAGCTGAGACTCGTCTTGCTGGTTCTGTTGAAAGATTAATTACAGCCAACTAAATTCTCTGGACCTTTCTAAACTACACAGCAGTCTCTGCACACAGGTGAGTGAAGCTGATAATATCTAGTGTGTTTAAACAAGCAGCATTAACACAGACGTGAGCTGTGCTCAGACAGGAAGAGCCTCTTCTGGAGCTCAGAAACAAAACTTTTCAGATAGATTTTACCTTAATTGTGATGTAGATATATATACAGAATCATGATTGATTTTTTCAAACACATTACCAAGAATTCTGTAACTCTAGATTTGCTTTCTCACACTTTCACTTCTGTTGTTATTGTGTCGCTCCAGTATGTCTGCTGCCGGCGCTTCACTCTCTGAAGATCAGTTTCTGTGCTCCATCTGTCTCGATGTGTTCACTGATCCAGTCAGCACTCCATGTGGACACAACTTCTGCAAGAAGTGCATCACTAAACACTGGAATGTTAGTGTCCAGTGTCAATGTCCCAACTGTAAAAAGATGTTCTCCACCAGACCAGAGCTGCAGGTCAATACTTTTGTCTCTGAGATGGTTGCTCACTTCAGACAGTCAGCTCAACAGAGAGCCAGCAGCAGCAGCTCAGAGCTACAAGCTGCTGGACCAGGAGAAGTTCCCTGTGACGTCTGCACTGGAACCAAACTGAAGGCCCTGAAGTCCTGCATGGTGTGTCTGCTCTCCTACTGTGAGACTCACCTGGAGCTTCATCTGACAGCTTCACGTCTGAAAAGACATCAGCTGATCGACCCTGTGGAGAACCTGGAAGGCAGGATGTGCATGAAGCACGATAAACCTCTGGAGCTGTTCTGTCAGACTGACCAGATGTGTGTCTGCATGCTGTGCACTGTTTTAGAACACAAGACTCATGATGTTGTTCCTCTCAAGGAAGAATATGAGAGAAAGATGGCAGAGCTGGGGAAGACAGAGGCTGAAATTGAGCAGATGATCCAGGAGAGACGATCAAAGATTCAAGAGTTCAGACGGTCAGTCGAGGTCAGCCGGGACAATGCAGACAGAGAGATAACAGCGAGTTTCCATGTCTTCACCAAACTCAAAAAGGCCCTTGAGAGAAACCATGCTGAAGTTATTGGGACTACTAAAGAAAAGCACAAAACAACAGAGAAACGGGCAAGAGGTTTCATCAAAGAGCTGGAAGAGGAAATCTCTGAGCTGAAGAAGAGAAGTGCTGAGCTGGAGCAGCTGTCACACTCAGAAGACCACCTTAACCTCGTCCAAAACTGTCCATCCCTGAATGCACCTCTACCCACCAAGAACTGGACAAAGGTCAGAGTCTGTCCACCTTCATATGAAGGGACTGTGAGAGCAGCTGTTGCTCAGTCAGTGAAGATGCTCCAACATGAGATGAAGAAGCTTCCCGCAGAGACTGAGCTGAAGACGGTCCAGCAGTATGCAGTGGACGTCACACTGGATCCTGAGACAGCATGTCCCCAACTCATCCTGTCTGAAGATGGGAAACAAGTGAGTTATGGTCTTGTAATGATGAACGTCCCAGACAACCCAAAGAGATATGCTAATGGTCTCTGTGTTTTAGGCAGGCAGCCGTTTTCTTCAGGTAGATTTTACTTTGAGGTTCAGGTTAAAGGGAAGACTGGTTGGGCTTTAGGAGTTGCCAGAGAGTCAGTCAATCGTAAGAGAGTAATCTCTTTTAGCACTCAGTATGGTTACTGGACTTTATGGATGATGAATGAAAATGCATACAGTATTTATACTGAGAACTTTGTTGATCTCTCTCTGATGTCTCAGCCTGAGAAGGTGGGTGTGTTTGTAGATTATGAGGAGGGTCTGGTCTCCTTTTATGATGCTGATGCTGGAAGTCTTATCTACACCTATACTGGCTGCTGCTTCAATGGAAAACTCCTCCCAGCCTTCCTTCCCTGTTCTCAGAGAGATTGTTATATCCCTCTGATCATCTGTCCTGTTGACCACACTGAGTAGATTAACCACTGATTGTTGTGGAAGGAGACAGTTTTTAATGTAAAAAATGTGCAAAACCTAATGGCAAAGTCAGGCAACTAGTATCAGTGACATTTTTGAGACGTTAAAATTGGTATCAATACGGATATCAGATTTTTATTAAGATTTTATGATCACGTATATATCAAAAAAAAAAAAGAAGGTTGGCCAAATACAAAATAAAATTTTATTCTTCTCAACCCTCTGTACACAAGTAGTTTCAGAACGTTTTTCTTGCTATTTTTTTTTTTTTTTCATTTTACTCACTGTGGCTTTGTATTTCACTGCACTATTAAAATATATGTAACATATATGAGTCCTGCAGCTCTATGGAATCAGCACAATCATGGCTAGAAGTGGAAACAACTCAAAAATGTTTTTTTGTACAGAATAACAGTTACAATGACATAAATCGTTAAAAAAAAAAAAAGCACAAGTTGAATTCCTCTGATAAATTTTTTTTTTCATAAATTGGAATAAACTTTTCCAAGTTCCCACAGGTGTCACAGGTATTGAAAAAACAAACAAAAAAATCTGTCTCCACATATTATAAATACTATACTATACAACTATTTGCATTTTTACAACCTGTACTTCCAGCCTCTCCTGTCAAAGTCAAATTTATTTAAATAGCGCATTTACAGACGGCTGAGCATGAAAGTGCAATAAATACAGAATTGGCAAAGGTGAAAGAAACAATAACAAAAAAACCCAAAACAAAATGAAATTTAAAATAAATCAAAAGAATAAGGGATAATTTTTAAAAGCACTGTGGGATAACTAGGGGACACTTTTCCCTAGCACTTGCCGGAGGAAAACTTTAATTGAAGGCAAGAGAAAAGTGGTGGGTTTTTAAGTGAGATTTAAAAACATTTTGGGACTTCCCTGCACGGATGTGGAGGGGGAGGCAGTCCCAGAGTCTGGGGGCTGCTACTGAAAAGGCCCTGTTGCCCCTTGTTTTTAATCTGGACCTGGGCACCTCCAACAGCAGCTGGTCAGCTGACCGTAGAGCTCTGGAGGGGGTGTGGTGGTGCAGAAGGTCAGACAGGTATGTAGGGGCCAGACCATGGAGGGATTTGTAAACAGTTAGAAGAAGTTTATGGTCAATGCGGTGACGGATGGGGAGCCAGTGGAGCGATGGAGGACCGGGGTGATGTGATCATGTTTTTTAGTGCAGGTGAGGAGTCGGGTGGCTGAGTTCTGGACCAACTGCAGGCGGCGAAGCTGCAATTGATCCGTGCTGGTGTAGAGAGAGTTACAGTAGTCCAGTTGTGATGTGATGAAGGCATGAATAGCTCTCTCCAGGTCACTCTGAGGCAGGTAGGCTTTAGTCTTGGTTAGTGTTCTCAGGTAGAAAAAGCTTCTCCTTACTACTGCACTAACCTGCTGCTCTGTGTAAACAGCCTCTCCTGTCCTCTCCTCTCTGCTCTGTGTAAACAGCCTCTCCTGTCCTCTCCTCTCTGCTCTGTGTAAACAGCCTCTCCTGTCCTCTCCTCTCTGCTCTGTGTAAACAGCCTCTCCTGTCCTCTCCCCTCTGCTCTGTGTAAACAGCCTCTCCTGTCCTCTCCCCTCTGCTCTGTGTAAACAGCCTCTCCTGTCCTCTCCCCTCTGCTCTGTGTAAACAGCCTCTCCTGTCCTCTCCTCTCTGCTCTGTGTAAACAGCCTCTCCTGTCCTCTCCTCTCTGCTCTGTGTAAACAGCCTCTCCTGTCCTCTCCTCTCTGCTCTGTGTAAATGGCCTCTCCTGTCCTCTCCTCTCTGCTCTGTGTAAACAGATTCTCAGTGAATATTTGTCACGTGACCGTTGGTCTCAGCAGAATCAATCATGTCTTCACAGTGTCTCTGAGGAGAATTTAATGTTTTTAACAGGATCTGGTTAGTGCAAACGCTTTATTTTAAATGACACATGGAGAATAAAGAATATTCTGACACAAATATCAACATTGAACATGAATCTTCGTTTTGGTTGTTGGTTGTGTTTCTTTTCCTGACAGAAAGGTTGACAGAGTTTCTTTCTACGATAAACTGTATATTTTTAAGAAAGCGTACTCTTCAAACCCAACAAAGGATTGTTGGGGTTCAGAGGGTTAAATGTCGACCTCAGAGTCACAGATCTAACTTTGATCATTTTTTAACTTTCATCTAGTGGAGTTATATTGTTTAAAATACTTGGTATGTCAGTCGATTTCTCAGTTGTTTATTTTGTTTATTTTTCTTTCATTTTTCTTATTTGTCTCTCTACCAAATTACATGATGTGTTAAGCTCCTTATTTCAACATTTTAAATAGCTTGTACATCATATATTTATTAATTCTGATCAGTTTTATTGTGTAAAACAAAAGCAACAAATCTGAACAAAGGTAATAATCACATCTGTTATGTACTAGGAAGATAATGTGTGGGAGTTCATCGAAATCGGGAATAAATATTGTACAGTGTTATTTTAATATTAAAATATATTTCCTGTCTGACATCAATAAAGAATTATTTTAAAAATAAGATTCTTCAGGGGTTTTTTTTGTCACACAAAATGCATGATTAAAAGTACCATTACTGTCACAGCTCACTGGAACGTGGTTAAAATTGAATCTTTGTTAATTTTATGATATAAACCTGTAGTTTTCCTCCTATAACAAGTCAAAATGTTTGCTGTGAAAAAGAGCTATTTACCAAAGATTGTAGTGTGCTGCTGCATGTCTCAGACTGACCTCTTTAGTTGTATTTGTGTAACTTTTGTTCTCTGAGCTGCTGTAGACTCTCATTTAAAAACAAAGAAGACGTTATAAAGAGCAAAAAGTCTCCATTACCTGCAGGGTGGCAGTATACAACTACCTGCACTCTGCTCCCTGTTACATGTGTCTAATGCCAAAGGTATGTCACAATAACCAGACTGAGGAACGAAAAAAAAGAAAAAGTCACCAATGAGCAGAAAGAAGAGGCGGAGCAACAGCAAGAGCTTCAGTCACACTGCTGACAGGAAACTGAAACTTACTGCAGTAAAAGCTTCGGGAAGCTGCAGCTGAGACTCGTCTTGCTGGTTCTGTTGAAAGATTAATTACAGCCAACTAAATTCTCTGGACCTTTCTAAACTACACAGCAGTCTCTGCACACAGGTGAGTGAAGCTGATAATATCTAGTGTGTTTAAACAAGCAGCATTAACACAGACGTGAGCTGTGCTCAGACAGGAAGAGCCTCTTCTGGAGCTCAGAAACAAAACTTTTCAGATCGATTTTACCTTAATTGTGATGTAGATATATATACAGAATCATGATTGATTTTTTCAAACACATTACCAAGAATTCTGTAACTCTAGATTTGTTTTCTCACACTTTCACTTCTGTTGTTATTGTGTCGCTCCAGTATGTCTGCTGCCGGCGCTTCACTCTCTGAAGATCAGTTTCTGTGCTCCATCTGTCTCGATGTGTTCACTGATCCAGTCAGCACTCCATGTGGACACAACTTCTGCAAGAAGTGCATCACTAAACACTGGGATGTTAGTGTCCAGTGTCAATGTCCCAACTGTAAAAAGATGTTCTCCACCAGACCAGAGCTGCAGGTCAATACTTTTGTCTCTGAGATGGTCGCTCACTTCAGACAGTCAGCTCAACAGAGAGCCAGCAGCAGCAGCTCAGAGCTACAAGCTGCTGGACCAGGAGAAGTTCCCTGTGACGTCTGCACTGGAACCAAACTGAAGGCCCTGAAGTCCTGCATGGTGTGTCTGCTCTCCTACTGTGAGACTCACCTGGAGCCTCATCTGACAGCTTCACGTCTGAAAAGACATCAGCTGATCGACCCTGTGGAGAACCTGGAAGGCAGGATGTGCATGAAGCACGATAAACCTCTGGAGCTGTTCTGTCAGACTGACCAGACGTGTGTCTGCATGCTGTGCATTGTTTTAGAACACAAGACACACGATTTTGTTCCTCTCAAGGAAGAATATGAGAGAAAGATGGCAGAGCTGGGGAAGACAGAGGCTGAAATTGAGCAGATGATCCAGGAGAGACGATCAAAGATTCAAGAGTTCAGACGGTCAGTCGAGGTCAGCCGGGACAATGCAGACAGAGAGATAGCAGCCAGCATCCAGGTCTTCACCAAACTGAAGGAGGCCATTGAGAGAAACCAGGCTGAAGTTATTGAAACGACTGAAGAAAAGCACAAAACAACAGAGAAACAGGCTGAAGGTTTCATCAAAGAGCTGGAAGAGGAAATCTCTGAGCTGAAGAGGAGAAGTGCTGAGCTGGAGCAGCTGTCACACTCAGAAGACCACCTTAACCTCGTCCAAAACTGTCCATCCCTGAATGCACCTCTACCCACCAAGAACTGGACAGAGGTCAGAGTCTGTCCACCTTCATATGAAGGGACTGTGAGAGCAGCTGTTGCTCAGTCAGTGAAGATGCTCCAACACGAGATGAAGAAGCTCACTAAGACTGAGCTGAAGACGGTCCAGCAGTATGCAGTGGACGTCACACTGGATCCTGAGACAGCATATCCAGAACTCATCCTGTCTGAAGATGGGAAACAAGTGAGTTATGGTGTTGTAAAGAAGAACGTCCCAGACAACCCAAAGAGATATTCAAATGGTCTCTGTGTTTTAGGGAAGGAGATGTTTTCTTCAGGTAGATTTTACTTTGAGGTTCAGGTTAAAGGGAAGACTGATTGGGCTTTAGGAGTTGCCAGAGAGTCAGTCAATCGTAAGGGAGTAATCACTTTTAGCACTCAGTATGGTTACTGGACTTTATGGCTGAGGAATGAAAATGCATACAGTATTCGTACTGAGAACTTTGTCTCTCTCTCTCTGAAGTCTCGGCCTGAGAAGGTGGGTGTGTTTGTAGATTATGAGGAGGGTCTGGTCTCCTTTTATGACGCTGATGCTGGAAGTCTTATCTACACCTATACTGGCTGCTGCTTCAATGGAAAACTCCTCCCAGCCTTCCTTCCCTTTTCTCATAGAGATGGTAAAATCCCTCTGATCATCTGTCCTGTTGACCACACTGAGTAGATGAACCACTGATTGTTGTGGAAGGAGACAGTTTTTAATGTAAAAAATGTGCAAAACCTAATGGCAAAGTCAGGCAACTAGTATCAGTGACATTTTTGAGATGTTAAAATTGGTATCAATACGGATATCAGATTTTTATTAAGATTTTATGATCTCGTATATATCAACAAAAAAAAGAAGAAGGTTGGCCGAATACAAAATAAAATTTTATACTTCTCAACATACTGTACACAAGTAGTTTCAGAACGTTTTTCTTGCTATTTTTTTTTCCATTTTACTCACTGTGGCTTTGTATTTCACTGCACTATTAAAATATATGTAACATATATGAGTCCTGCAGCTCTATGGAATCAGCACAATCATGGCTAGAAGTGGAAACAACTCAAAAATGTTTTTTGTGCAGAATAACAGTTACAATGACATAAATAGTTAAATAAAAAAGAAAAAGCACAAGTTAAATTCCTCTGATAATTTTATTTTTTCATAAATTGAAATAAACTTTTCCAAGTTCCCACAGGTGTCACAGGTATTGAAAAAACAAAAACAAAATATGTCTCCACATATTATAAATACTATACTATACAACTATTTGCATTTTTACAACCTGTACTTCCAGCCTCTCCTGTCAAAGTTAAATTTATTTAAATAGCGCATTTACAGACGGCTGAGCCGCACCAAAGTGCTTCACATAAAAGTGCAATAAAATACAGAATTGACAAAGGTGAAAGAAACAAAAACAAAAAAACCCAAAACAAAATTCAATTTAAAATAAATTAAAAGAAGAAGGGATAATTTTTAAAAGCACTGTGGGATAACTAGGGGACACTATTCCCTAGCACTTGCTGGAGGAAAACTTTAATTGAAGGCAAGAGAAAAGTGGTGGGTTTTTAAGTGAGATTTAAAAACATTTTGGGACTTCCCTGCACGGATGTGGAGGGGGAGGCAGTCCCAGAGTCTGGGGGCTGCTACTGAAAAGGCCCTGTTGCCCCTTGTCTTTAGTCTGGACCTGGGCACCTCCAACAGCAGCTGGTCAGCTGACCGTAGAGCTCTGGAGGGGGTGTGGTGGTGCAGAAGGTCAGACAGGTATGTAGGGGCCAGACCATGGAGGGATTTGTAAACAGTTAGAAGAAGTTTATAGTCAATGCGGTGACGGATGGGGAGCCAGTGGAGCGATGGAGGACCGGGGTGATGTGATCATGTTTTTTAGTGCAGGTGAGGAGTCGGGTGGCTGAGTTCTGGACCAACTGCAGGCGGCGAAGCTGCAATTGATCCATGCTGGTGTAGAGAGAGTTACAGTAGTCCAGTTGTGATGTGATGAAGGCATGGATAGCTCTCTCCAGGTCACTCTGAGGCAGGGAGGCTTTAGTCTTGGTTAGTATTCTCAGGTGGAAAAAGCTTCTCCTTACTACTGCACTAACCTGCTGCTCTGTGTAAACAGCCTCTCCTGTCCTCTCCTCTCTGCTCTGTGTAAACAGCCTCTCCTGTCCTCTCCTCTCTGCTCTGTGTAAACAGCCTCTCCTGTCCTCTCCCCTCTGCTCTGTGTAAACAGCCTCTCCTGTCCTCTCCTCTCTGCTCTGTGTAAACAGTCTCTCCTGTCCTCTCTTCTCTGCTCTGTGTAAACAGCCTCTCCTGTCCTCTCCTCTCTGCTCTGTGTAAACAGCATCTCCTGTCCTCTCCTCTCTGCTCTGTGTAAACAGCCTCTCCTGTCCTCTCCCCTCTGCTCTGTGTAAACAGCCTCTCCTGTCCTCTCCTCTCTGCTCTGTGTAAACAGCCTCTCCTGTCCTCTCCTCTCTGCTCTGTGTAAACAGCCTCTCCTGTCCTCTCCTCTCTGCTCTGTGTAAACAGCCTCTCCCGTCCTCTCCTCTCTGCTCTGTGTAAACAGCCTCTCCTGTCCTCTCCTCTCTGCTCTGTGTAAACAGATTCTCAGTGAATATTTAATTTAATATTTAATGTTTTTAACAGGATCTGGTTAGTGCAGACGCTTTATTTTCAATGACACATGGAGAATAAAGAGATTCTGACACAAATATCAACATTGAACATGAATCTTCGTTTTGGTTGTTGGTTGTGTTTCTTTTCCTGACAGAAAGGTTGACAGAGTTTCTTTCTATGATAAACTGTATATTTTTAAGAAAGCGTACTCTTCAAACCCAACAAAGGATTGTTGGGGTTCAGAGGGTTAAATGTCGGCCTCAGAGTCACAGATCTAACTTTGATCATTTTTTAACTTTCATCTAGTGGAGTTATATTGTTTAAAATACTTGGTATGTCAGTCGATTTCTCAGTTGTTTATTTTGTTGATTTTTCTTTCATTTTTCTTATTTGTCTCTCTACCAAATTACATGATGTGTTAAGCTCATTATTTCAACATTTTAAGTAGCTTGTACATCATATATTTTTTAAATTCTGATCAGTTTTATTGTGTAAAACAAAAGCAACAAATCTGAACAAAGGTAATAATCACATCTGTTATGTACTAGGAAGATAATGTGTGGGAGTTCATCGAAATCTGGAATAAATATTGTACAGTGTTATTTTAATATTAAAATATATTTCCTGTCTGACATCAGTAAATAATTATTTTAAAAATAAGATTCTTCAGGGGGTTTTTTTGTCACACAAAATGCACGATAAAAAGTACCATCACTGTCACAGCTCACTGGAACGTGGATAAAATTGAATATTTGTTAGTTTTATGATATAAACCTGTAGTTTTCCTCCTATAACAAGTCAAAATGTTTGCTGTGAAAAAGAGCTATTTACCAAAGATTGTAGTGTGCTGCTGCATGTCTCAGACTGACCTCTTTAGTTGTATTTGTGTAACTTTTATTCTCTGAGCTGCTGTAGACTCTCATTTAAAAACAAAGAAGACGTTATAAAAAGCAAAAAGTCTCCATTACCTGCAGGGTGGCAGTATACAACTACCTGCACTCTGCTCCCTGTTACATGTGTCTAATGCCAAAGGTATGTCACAATAACCAGACTGAGGAATGAAAAAAAGAAAAAGTCACCAATGAGCAGAAAGAAGAGGCGGAGCAACAGCAAGAGCTTCAGTCACACTGCTGACAGGAAACTGAAACTTACTGCAGTAAAAGCTTCGGGAAGCTGCAGCTGAGACTCGTCTTGCTGGTTCTGTTGAAAGATCAATTACAGCCAACTAAATTCTCTGGACCTTTCTAAACTACACAGCAGTCTCTGCACACAGGTGAGTGAAGCTGGTAATATCTAGTGTGTTTAAACAAGCAGCATTAACACAGACGTGAGCTGTGCTCAGACAGGAAGAGCCTCTTCTGGAGCTCAGAAACAAAACTTTTCAGATCGATTTTACCTTAATTGTGATGTAGATATATATACAAAATCATGATTGATTTTTTCAAACACATAATGAAGAATTCTGTAACTCTAGATTTGCTTTCTCACACTTTCACTTCTGTTGTTATTGTGTCACTCCAGTATGTCTGCTGCCGGCGCTTCACTCTCTGAAGATCAGTTTCTGTGCTCCATCTGTCTCGATGTGTTCACTGATCCAGTCAGCACTCCATGTGGACACAACTTCTGCAAGAAGTGCATCACTAAACACTGGGATGTTAGTGTCCAGTGTCAATGTCCCAACTGTAAAAAGATGTTCTCCACCAGACCAGAGCTGCAGGTCAATACTTTTGTCTCTGAGATGGTTGCTCACTTCAGACAGTCAGCTCAACAGAGAGCCAGCAGCAGCAGCTCAGAGCTACAAGCTGCTGGACCAGGAGAAGTTCCCTGTGACGTCTGCACTGGAACCAAACTGAAGGCCCTGAAGTCCTGCCTGGTGTGTCTGCTCTCCTACTGTGAGACTCACCTGGAGCCTCATCTGACAGCTTCACGTCTGAAAAGACATCAGCTGATCGACCCTGTGGAGAACCTGGAAGGCAGGATGTGCATGAAGCACGATAAACCTCTGGAGCTGTTCTGTCAGACTGACCAGACATGTGTCTGCATGCTGTGCACTGTTTTAGAACACAAAACTCATGATGTTGTTCCTCTCAAGGAAGAATATGAGAGAAAGATGGCAGAGCTGGGGAAGACAGAGGCTAAAATTGAGCAGATGATCCAGGAGAGACGATCAAAGATTCAAGAGTTCAGACGGTCAGTCGAGGTCAGCCGGGACAATGCAGACAGAGAGATAGCAGCCAGCATCCAGGTCTTCACCAAACTGAAGGAGGCCATTGAGAGGAACCATGCTGAAGTCATTGAAACGACTGAAGAAAAGCACAAAACAACAGAGAAACAGGCTGAAGGTTTCATCAAAGAGCTGGAAGAGGAAATCTCTGAGCTGAAGAAGAGAAGTGCTGAGCTGGAGCAGCTGTCACACTCAGAAGACCACCTTAACCTCGTCCAAAACTGTCCATCCCTGAATGCACCTCTACCCACCAAGAACTGGACAGAGGTCAGAGTCTGTCCACCTTCATATGAAGGGACTGTGAGAGCAGCTGTTGCTCAGTCAGTGAAGATGCTCCAACATGAGATGAAGAAGCTTCCCACAGAGACTGAGCTGAAGACGGTCCAGCAGTATGCAGTGGACGTCACACTGGATCCTGAGACAGCATGTCCCCAACTCATCCTGTCTGAAGATGGGAAACAAGTGAGTTATGGTGTTGCAAAGAAGAACGTCCCAGACAACCCAAAGAGATATTCAAGTGGTCTCTGTGTTTTAGGGAAGGAGATGTTTTCTTCAGGTAGATTTTACTTTGAGGTTCAGGTTAAAGGGAAGACTGATTGGGCTTTAGGAGTTGCCAGAGAGTCAGTCAATCGTAAGGGACTAATCTCTTTTAACACTCAGTATGGTTACTGGACTTTATGGTTGAAGAATGAAAATGTTTATCATGCTAATACTGTGCCCCGTGTTGCTCTCTCTCTGAAGTCTCAGCCTGAGAAGGTGGGTGTGTTTGTAGATTATGAGGAGGGTCTGGTCTCCTTTTATGATGCTGATGCTGGAAGTCTTATCTACACCTATACAGGCTGCTGCTTCAATGGAAAACTCCTCCCAGCCTTCCTTCCCTTGTCTCAGACAGGTGGTAAAATCCCTCTGATCATCTGTCCTGTTGACCACACTGAGTAGATGAACCATTGACTGTTGTAGAAGGAGACAGTATTTAATGTAAAAAATGTGCTATACCTAATGCTAAAGTCAGGCAACTCATATCAATAACATTTTTCAGACATAAAAACGTGTATTTTATACAGATATCTGATTTTTGTTAAGACTTTATGATCACTTGATATATCACAAGTGGATTCAGAAAGTAGAAGGTTGGACAAATACTAAGGAAAAATGTATTCTTCTTAACCCTTTGTACACAAGTTGTTTCAGGGCGATTTTAGGTTTTTTCATTTTACTCACTGTGTTCTTGTGTTTCACTGCAATATTTAAATTTATACAACATATATAAGTCCTGCAGCCCTATGGAATCAGCACAATCATGGCTTGAAGTAGGAAAAACTCAAACATGTCATTGTGCAGAAAAATGCAGTTTTAATGACAGAAATCATAAATTAAAAAAAAAAAAAAAAAGCACAAGTTGAATTTCTCTAATAAATTATTTTTCATAAATTGGAATAAACTTTTCCAAGTGCCCAGAGGTGTCACAGATATTGAAATAACAAAAAATTGTGTCTCCACATACTATAAATACTATACTATACAACTATTTGCATTTTCTAACCTCTACTACCAGCCTTTCCTGTCCTCTCCTCTCTGCTCTGTGTAAACAGCCTTTCCTGTCCTCTCCTCTCTGCTCTGTGTAAACAGATTCTCAGTGAATATTTGTCACGTGACCGTTGGTCTCAGCAGAATCAATCATGTCTTCACAGTGTCTCTGAGGAACAGAATTTAATGTTTTTAACAGGATCTGGTTAGTGCAAACACTTTATTTTAAATGACACATGGAGAATAAAGAGATTCTGACACAAATATCAACATTGAACATGAATCTTCGTTTTGGTTGTTGGTTGTGTTTCTTTTCCTGACAGAAAGGTTGACAAAGTTTCTTTCTACGATAAACTGTATATTTTTAAGAAAGCGTACTCTTCAAACCCAACAAAGGATTGTTGGGGTTCAAAGGGTTAAATGTCGGCCTCAGAGTCACAGATCTAACTTTGATCATGTTTTTACTTTCATCTAATGGAGTTATATTGTTTAAAATACTTGGTATGTCAGTCGATTTCTCAGTTGTTGATTTTTCTTCATTTTTCATATTTGTCTCTCTACCAAATTACATGATGTGTTAAGCTCCTTATTTCAACATTTTAAATAGCTTGTACATCATATATTTTTTAATTCTGATCAGTTTTATTGTGTAAAACAAAAGCAACAAATCTGAACAAAGGTAATAATCACATCTGTTATGTACTAGGAAGATAATGTGTAGGAGTTCATCGAAATCTGGAATAAATATTGTACAGTGTTATTTTAATATTAAAATATATTTCCTGTCTGACATCAATAAATAATTATTTTAAAAATAAGATTCTTCAGGGTTTTTTTTTTATCACACAAAATGCACGATTAAAAGTACCATCACTGTCACAGCTCACTGGAACGAGGAAAACATTTAACCTTTGTTAACTTTATGATATAAACCTGTAGTTTTCCTCCTATAACAAGTCAAAATGTTTGCTGTGAAAAATAGCTATTAATCAAAGATTGTAGTGTGCTGCTGCACACAACAACTATTTGTGTAACTTTTGTTCTCTGAGCTGCTGTAGACTCTCATTTAAAAACAAAGAAGACGTTATAAAAACCTTTGATGGGTCCATTCGGAGCTCACCTTCCGAAACGATGAAGCTGAGAAAGGAGGTAGAGGTGGCATGAAACTCACATTTCTCGGCTTTGACGAACAACTTGTTCTCCAGCAGGCACTGCAGCACAGTGCGGACATGAATCTGGTGTTCCTGGAGAGATTGAAAGTAAATCAGGATATCATCCAGGTAAACAAACACAAACCGGCCAAGCATGTCACGAAGCACATCATTCACTAAGGCCTGGAAGACTGCTGGGGCGTTGGTCAAGCCAAAAGGCATTACTAAATACTCAAAATGACCTAATGGGGTGTTGAAAGCAGTCTTCCATTCATCACCCTCACTTATGCGCAGCAGATGGTATGCATTGCGCAGGTCTAGGGTGGTGAAGACGGTGGCGCCTTGGAGAGGAACAAAAGCAGAGTCAATGAGAGGCAGGGGATATTTGTTCTTGACTGTGATGTTGTTAAGTCCTCTGAAGTCAATACAAGGTCTCAGTGTGCCATCTTTCTTGCCCACAAAAAAAAATCCTGCACCTACCGGGGAGGACGGCGGGCGGATGATCCTGGCCGCCAGAGACTCCTGTATGTAACTCTCCATTACTTGCTGTTCTGGACGGGAGAGGTTATACAGTTTGCTACTGGGAAGAGGAGCTCCAGGCAGAAGCTCAATAGCACAGTCATAGGGCCGGTGGGGGGGGGAGAGAAAGAGCCTGTTCTTTGCTGAAGACTGGGGCCAGGTCATGATAGGCTTCGGGGACAGATGACAGATCTACAGGTTCAATTACAGGCGGGGGGTCAAATGTGGAGGTTAGAGCAGAGCGAAGACAGTGAGAGTGACAGTAAGGACTCCAAGAGCGCACTTTACCTGTGGCCCAATCAAAGTGAGGGTTATGGAGCCTTAACCAGGGAAACCCTAAGATCAGGGGAACATGAGGGGAGTCAATAACAAAAAAAGTGATTACCTCCTGGTGATTACCGGACAGCTGTACAGACACAGGAGCTGTCTAGTGGTTGATAGTGGACAGTAGCATACCATTAAGGGCTTTGGTTTCCAGTGGAACATCAAGGGGCTCTGTCAACTGCTGGCAAACGGCACTGTCAATAAGGCTTACATCAGCCCCTGAGTCAAGTAGCGCGATGAGGGGAAGGGACTGTCCCCGCCACAGGAGGGCAGCATCGAGCAGGGGCCGGTCTGGGGGAGAAGGGCTGACTACACGGCTCGACAGTATTTCTCCCACTACTGACGAGCCGGACCTTTTGCCGGACGGATGGGACAAGTAGCAATAAAGTGACCATCTTGGCCACAGTACAGACAGGACTGAGCCCGAATCCTGCGGGCTTTCTCCTCGGGGGACAGGTAGATGCCATCTATTTGCATCGGCTCAGGCTCGGGACTCCTCGGCTTCTCTTGGTGATCCTCGCGAGGGCTCAGCACATCTCGGCCGGGGCCGTGGAAGGTTCGCTGCTGAGAGCGAAAATTGGAGGAAGCAGCTGGCTCGGAACGCCACAGGTCTAGTTGGTCACTCACTTTGATGGCTGCTTGTATGGCCTCGTCCAACGTAGTGTGTTCCCACCTGAGTGCAATCTCCCTGCCGACATCATAGTTGAGCCCGTTCAGGAAAGTGGTGATGAGTGCTGAGTCGTTCCACCCCGACTCCACTGCAGCACTTTGGAAATGGCTCACAAACTCCCGGACAGACAGGCGTCCTTGGCGGATCCTGGAAAGCTGCAGACCGGCTTGCTGACCCCGCATAGGATGGTCATACACCCGCTTGAGCTCCCCAGCAAAGGCATCAGCGGACATGGCGAGAGGGGAGTTCTGCTCGAAGAGGGTGTTGTAAAAACTCAGCGGGGGACCCTCCAACAGGTTAACAAGGTAAGCCACCTTAGCCGCTTCACTGGCAAAACGGAGGGGTTGAGCATTGAAACTCAAGTGGCACTGTGTGAGAAATTGACGACATGTATTGGGATCACCTGAGTATTTTGCTGGAGGGGGAATATGGGGTTTGGGACCGGCTGGGGTATTGACTAGAGCTGGTCGGGCTGCTGGAGGTTGTTCATCTGGCGGCGGAATGATGGGGACAGGGGCAGCATTCAGCCGATCGGTGAGGGCAGCCAGGGCAGCGGAGATCTGAGTCAGTTGGGTTGTGACTTCCCGCATCTGGGGCCTGTATCGAGATGCCCCAGATACGCTCCCTGGATGTCAATTGTCTTCTTGAGTGCCTCCGGCTCTGCAGAGTCCATAGTGGCTGGATTATACTGTCAGGGCCGGGTTTGGTGGACTCAGGAGCAGGGAAAGAGGGCAGAGGCAGTGGTCAGGTAACAAGAGTGTTTATTGTAAATGGTAAGGTGGGAAGATTGGCGTCGGCAGATAGAGGTGGGTAGGAAGCTAGGCAGGGAAGGGGATCAGGCTGGAGGTGCAGGCAGGCGTCCGGGCGGAGGATGTTGCTGGGGTGCAAAAAGGGAAAAAGGGTTAGGTCTCAAAAGGCAGGGCAAAAAACAGGAATACAGGTCAGGTAATGTGATGATCTGATGAGCAGCAGCTGAGAGGCCCCGGCTCCAGCACAGCAGTCTCCCATCAGCAATCAGGCTTGCACACACAAGCTGTATCCCAATGTCAAGGATCCTTCCTTGGTAGGATCCTTCCTTCGGAGTCGGGTCCTCCGGAGGCGAGGCAAGAGTCCTTCCTTTCCCTGGTGTAACGTACAAATGGGACAGTCTTCAGAGTGTGCAGCTGTGCGTCATTGCGTAACTGGACGTCCTGCTTAAATTCAGCGTCGCTCTCAGCCTTTTGGCTAAGATCAAGTGTAGTATCTGTTCTTATCAGTTTAATAAAAATAAATAAATACATAAATAAATAAATAAATTCAGCGCCGCAATTTCAAAATCAGTTCACCAAATGGATGTGTCTTTTGCATCAGCACTCTGACACATATTTGTAAAAATGGAAGAAGATGCTTTAAGGTTGAATCTCCACGATTTAGCAAGTAAAAGCCACAAAGTGGATTAAACCTGAATATTTAACTGATCCTGGCTGAATTTGGCCACTACTTAGTTTCATAAAAGCAGCGTAGCATAATTCATCATGGAAATATGTTCTGTGATTTTTTTATTTTACAGTACAGTACAATAACAGTTATTTATAAATAACAATAACGGATAATAGTGGACTAAATGAGAGCAAACACCTCACATAACATTTTTCAGTCTTTCACAGTTTTAATTGCTGTCAACATGCTTTCCACTAGGACATGGAGCAGCCAGCCAGTGTTTTTTTTCCATAAAAGCCCAAATTTGGTGGCCTCCCACAGATCTAATTCCACTATTCCATCATATACACTGAACTTCATCATTGCCTATTTTAAGATTTATTTTAAAGGAGAATAAGGGTTCTTGTATATTTTATTTAAGGCATCTTATTTTGACAGTCTTTTTGTAAATTCTGTGGTCAATTCTGTTAACACACTGCACTCTTCTTTTGAAAGCGGCATGTGTTTAGCGACAGGAAGTTATTCAAAACACTAAGTCACAATTTAGTGTGATTAAAACGACTTTAACTGTTAGCTAATGTTAGCTCGCGGCTAACGAACGGCATATGCAACAGTGTATTTTGACCTCTGACCGCCCGGTAGGGTGGCCATTTCCTTCACATCAAAAAGGAGGACACTTTGCGGACAAGCAAGCAGATATTTGTTTGGTATGATCCGGTTTTAAGCAGAGTTGTACTCCGATAAGCTTGATGCTTGTCAGTGCTAGCATGTCTCTCAATAGCTGCTTTGCCTTAATCACCACATGGCTCATTTGAATATTCTAATGAGCCATGTGTTGATAGTTCACCACATGAAAATGGTCGTGTCCCCCTACCCGTAGATATATACAAGAAAGGTGTTTATATATATATATATATATATATATATAAATATATATATATATATATATATATATATATATATATATATATATATATATATATATATATATATATGTGTGTATATATATGTATATATACATATATATATATATATATATATATATATATGTATATATATATATGACCCTACCGCCCGGACAGGTTGATTGGATTTAATTCAGCGCGCACACACACGCAGACAGTAGCTGTGTCCCAATGTCAAGGAAGGATGCTCAAACGGCTGGATTTGAAGGATGCCACGTCATCGACATCCGCCGAAGGACTGTCCCAATGTCGAGGATGCTCCGGAGGACAGAGTCCTTCTTTTGCCCAAATTCCAAGGATGCATGTGTGTATCGTCCGTGCGCTCCCATTACCCATAAAGCATTGCGCACACCGGTCTACCGGGAGATTTAAAAATAGCGAGTGTAGAAACAGCGACGCAGGCGGCGCAATATGCATTTAAATATATAAGTATTTTCAGTTTACACTGAATGTTGTTACATAACTTACAAAACGTGTGTTTAAAGTCAAGCAAAAACATATACATAAACAAATGCCAGAATATTAAGCTAAAGATAATAAACGTCATCTTGATACATTGCCGGTTAAGTTAATTAATGCTCTCTAATTAATCTCAGTCGCTAAAGTTATTGTTAATTAATTTATATGCGTCCGATGATGATGTACTATGTGCAACTATGCCATTCAGAAAGTTATACATTTCTTTATTGTGTTTACAGGGACCGAAAGTCCGCTATTATCCGTTATTGTTATTTATAAATAACTGCTATTGTACTGTACTGTAAAATAAAAAATGAAAAATCACAGAATATATTTCCATGATGAATTATGCTCCGCTGCTTTTATGAAACTAAGTAGCGGCCAAATTCAGCCAGGATCAGTTAAATATTCAGGTTTAATCCACTTTGTGGCTTTTACTTGCTAAATCGTGGAGATTCAACCTTAAAGCATCTTCTTCCATTTTTACAAATATGTGTCAGAGTGCTGATACCAGAGTCACATCCATGTGGTGAACTGATTTTGAAATTACGGCGCTGAATTTATTTTTGTATTTATTTATTTTTATTAAACTGATAAGAACAGATACTAGAGGCCGAGAGCGGCGCTGAATTTAAGCAGGACGTCCAATTATGCAATGACGCACAGCTGCACACTCTGAAGACTGTCCCATTTGTGCGTTACACCAGGGAAAGGAAGGACTCTGGCCTCGCCTCCGGAGGACCCGACTCTGAAGGAAGGATCCTACCAAGGAAGGATCCTTGACATTGGGATACAGCTTGTGAGACACGGAGCGAGGCCGTGGCCCTACTACTCGCTATATAGACCGTGAACAAGCTTGAACGCTCCCTTTTACGTTGATGTCCTAAGAGGGTCAGACAGGATTTGATGCGCTCGTTGATGACTCAAAACAAGTTGAAAATAACTTTGTGTGTTGTTGTGCTCACACAGTGCGAGTATCATTAGTGGTGCATTGATATTAATGATCATGTGAAATTTCACAGCGGCGCACGTAATTCATTCATTCAGCAGCGGTGCACGGGTTTTTTTTTAAACAGAAGGTGAAATGTCCGTACTATTTTTTCTCTTAGGCGGGAGGCAAAAATGCTTGGGCGCCGCACCTAAGCCGTATAATGGCAGGGGAAACCCTGATGTCTAATGCCAAAGGTATGTCACATAACCAGACTGAGGACTTAAAAAAGAAAAAGTCACCAATGAGCAGAAAGAAGAGGCGGAGCAACAGCAAGAGCTTCAGTCACACTGCTGACAGGAAACTGAAACTTACTGCAGTAAAAGCTTCGGGAAGCTGCAGCTGAGACTCGTCTTGCTGGTTCTGTTGAAAGATCAATTACAGCCAACTAAATTCTCTGGACCTTTCTAAACTACACAGCAGTCTCTGCACACAGGTGAGTGAAGCTGATAATATCTAGTGTGTTTAAACAAGCAGCATTAACACAGACGTGAGCTGTGCTGGAAGAGCCTCTTCTGGAGGTCAGACAACAAAACTTTTCAGATAGATTTTACCTTATGTTTGAGGTAGATATATAATATAAAATTGCCTATTATAATTGTAGTCATCATACTTTGATATTCAAAACACATAACCAATAATTCTGTAACTCTAGATTTACTTTCTCACTCAGTGAGAAAAAAATGGCAGAGCTGGGGAAGACAGAGGCTAAAATTGAGCAGATGATCCAGGAGAGACGATCAAAGATTCAAGAGTTCAGACGTTCAGTCGAGGTCAGCCGGGACAATGCAGACAGAGAGATAACAGCCAGCATCCAGGTCTTCACCAAACTGAAGGAGGCCGTTGAGAGAAACCAGGCTGAAGTCATTGAAACGACTGAAGAAAAGCACAAAACAACAGAGAAACAGGCTGAAGGTTTCATCAAAGAGCTGGAAGAGGAAATCTCTGAGCTGAAGAAGAGAAGTGCTGAGCTGGAGCAGCTGTCACACTCAGAAGACCACCTTAACCTCGTCCAAAACTGTCCATCCCTGAATGCACCTCTACCCACCAAGAACTGGACAGAGGTCAGAGTCTGTCCACCTTCATATGAAGGGACTGGGAGAGCAGCTTTTGCTCAGTCAATGGAGATGCTCCAACATGAGATGAAGGAGCTGCCCACAGAGAGGGAGCTGAAGATATTCCAGCAGTATGCAGTGGACGTCACACTGGATCCTGAGACAGCACATCGTCAACTCATCCTGTCTGAAGATGGGAAACAAGTGCATTGTGGTCTTGAACGTAGGAACGTCCCAGACAATCCAAAAAGATTTTCTGATCGTATCTGTGTTTTAGGGAAGGAGATGTTTTCTTCAGGTAGATTTTACTTTGAGGTTCAGGTTAAAGGGAAGACCGATTGGGTTTTAGGAGTTGCCAGAGAGTCAGTCGATCGTAAGAAGGTATTCTCTTTTAATCCTCGGAGTGGTTACTGGAGAATAGGTTTGAGGAATGCAAATGTTTATTGTGCTTTTACTGAGTCCCAGTTCACTCTCTCTCTGAAGTCTCGGCCTGAGAAGGTGGGTGTGTTTGTCGATTATGAGGAGGGTCTGGTCTCCTTTTATGATCCTGATGCTGGAAGTCTTATCTACAGCTATACTGGCTGCTACTTCCGTAGAAACATCCTCCCATTCTTCTTTCCTGCTGTTGATCAAAATGGTACTAACTCTGCCCCTCTGATCATCTGTCCTGTTGACCACTGAGCAGCTAACCATTGAAAATGGTTTGATTATAGATAGATTGATGAAATGGATGGATAGATGTACTTTGGTAAAAAAAATAATAATAATAATAATGAAGTAAAGTTTATTCATAAATATACTCCTCGCAGTCACAGACCTAGCTGGATTACTTATTATTTTAATCTCATGGAGTCATGTTGTGTGATATACTTTGAATGTAAGATGATTTCTTGGTGTTTTTTTTATATTTTTTTTACATTTGTCTATAATCATCTTATTATCATCTTCTCTGGTTTGGTTAAAATCTTAATTAAAATCATACAACATGAGAATTTAGCTTGTACATTTTAAAATACAATGCAATGCACCTTAACCTCGTCCAAAACTGTCCATCCCTGAATGCACCTCTACCCACCAAGAACTGGACAGAGGTCAGAGTCTGTCCACCTTCATATGAAGGGACTGTGAGAGCAGCTGTTGCTCAGTCAGTGAAGATGCTCCAAAACATGATGAAGAAGCTTCCTAAAAAGACTGACATGAAGACGGTCCAGCAGTATGCAGTAGACGTCACACTCAATCCTGAGACAGCACATCTCCAACTTAACCTTTCTGGAGATGGGAAACAAGTGCATTGTGGTCTTGTAATGAAGACCACCCCAGACAACCCAAAGAGATATTCAAATGGTCTCTGTGTTTTAGGGAAGGAGAGGTTTTCTTCAGGTAGATTTTACTTTGAGGTTCAGGTTAAAGGGAAGACTGGTTGGGTTTTAGGAGTTGCCAGAGAGTCAGTCACCAGCAAAGGCTGGATCTCTGTTAGCACTCAGAATGGTTACTGGACTTTAAGGTTGATGAATGAAAATGCATACAGTGCTAATACTGAGATCCCTGTTGCTATCTCTCTTAAGTCTCGGCCCGAGAAGATGGGGGTCTTTGTAGATTATGAGGAGGGTCTGGTCTCCTTTTATGACGCTGATGCTGGAAGTCTTATGTACATCTTTACTGGCTGCTGCTTCACCGAGAAACTCCTCCCATTCTTCTCTCCAGGTTTTAATTACAATGGTAAAAATTCTGCCCCTCTGATCATCTGTCCTGTTGACCACTGAGCAGCTAACCATTGATGACGGTTTTTAAACAGAGTTTTCAAATATCACAAACGTGTGTCATATATTTATATCTGATCTTTAGTCTGATAGCTATATATACATTACACATGGATTAGTGGGTTCAGGAAATGGATGGATAGATGTATTTAGTAAAAAAAGAGAGAGAGAGAGAGAGAGAGAGATTTGTTCATAAATGTAGGCCTCACAGTCACAGGCCGAGCTTGGATAATTTATCATTTTCATCTCATTGAGTTATAATGTTTGATATTATTGGAATGTAAGTTGATGTTTGGTGGTTGTTTTTTTTTTTTTTTTACATTTGTAATTTACATTTGTGATGTTATCTTCTCTGATTTGGTGAAAGTTCTAATTAAACTCATACACCAGGTGAATTTAGCTTGAACATTTTGAAATACGATGTACACCTTTTTCATTTTTTTTATTCTGATCAGTTTTATCGTGTAAAAGAAGGGCAACAACCTGAAACTGAAAGATAATAATCACATTTGTTATGTAAAAGCAAGAAGTTGTGTGGGAGTTCATAGAAATCTGGAATAAATGTTGTACACTGTTATTTTAATATTAAGATATATTTTCCTGTTTGGACAGCAATAAAGAATCCTTTTAAAAATAAGATTCTTCAGTTTTTTATTTGTCACACAAAAGACACGATTAAAAGTACCATCACTGTCACTGGAACGTGGATAAAATAGAATCTTTGTTAACTTTATGATATAAACCTGAAGTTTTCCTCCTATAACAAGTCAAAATGTTTGCTGTGAAAAAGAGCTATTTACCAAAGATTGTAGTGTGCTGCTGCATGTCTCAGACTGACCTCTTTAGTTGTATTTGTGTAACTTTTGTTCTCTGAGCTGCTGTAGACTCTCATTTAAAAACAAAGAAGACATTATAAAAAGCAAAAAGTCTCCATTACCTGCAGGGTGGCAGTATAATGCTCCCTGTTTCTAATGCCAAATGTATGTCACAATAACCAGACTGAGGAATGAAAAAAAGAAAAAGTCACAATGAGCAGAAAGAAGAGGCGGAGCAACAGCAAGAGCTTCAGTCACACTGCTGACAGGAAACTGAAACTTACTGCAGTAAAAGCTTCGGGAAGCTGCAGCTGAGACTCGTCTTGCTGTTTCTGTTGAAAGATCAATTACAGCCAACTAAATTCTCTGGACCTTTCTAAACTACACAGCAGTCTCTGCACACAGGTGAGTGAAGCTGATAATATCTAGTGTGTTTAAACAAGCAGCATTAACACAGACGTGAGCTGTGCTCAGACAGGAAGAGCCTCTTCTGGAGCTCAGAAACAAAACTTTTCAGATAGATTTTACCTTAATTGTGATGTAGATATATATACATAATCATGATTGATTTTTCTTCAAACACATAATGAAGAATTCTGTAACTCTAGATTTGCTTTCTCACACTTTCACTTCTGTTGTTATTGTGTCGCTCCAGTATGTCTGCTGCCGGCGCTTCACTCTCTGAAGATCAGTTTCTGTGCTCCATCTGTCTCGATGTGTTCACTGATCCAGTCAGCACTCCATGTGGACACAACTTCTGCAAGAAGTGCATCACTAAACACTGGGATGTTAGTGTCCAGTGTCAATGTCCCAACTGTAAAAAGATGTTCTCCACCAGACCAGAGCTGCAGGTCAATACTTTTGTCTCTGAGATGGTCGCTCACTTCAGACAGTCAGCTCAACAGAGAGCCAGCAGCAGCAGCTCAGAGCTACAAGCTGCTGGACCAGGAGAAGTTCCCTGTGACGTCTGCACTGGAACCAAACTGAAGGCTCTGAAGTCCTGCATGGTGTGTCTGCTCTCCTACTGTGAGACTCACCTGGAGCCTCATCTGACAGCTTCACGTCTGAAAAGGCATCAGCTGATCGACCCTGTGGAGAACCTGGAAGGCAGGATGTGCATGAAGCACGATAAACCTCTGGAGCTGTTCTGTCAGACTGACCAGACGTGTGTCTGCATGCTGTGCACTGTTTTAGAACACAAGACTCATGATGTTGTTCCTCTCAAGGAAGAATATGAGAGAAAGATGGCAGAGCTGGGGAAGACAGAGGCTGAAATTGAGCAGATGATCCACAAGAGACGATCAAAGATCCAAGAGTTCAGACGGTCAGTCGAGGTCAGCCGGGACAATGCAGACAGAGAGATAGCAGCCAGCATCCATGTCTTCACCAAACTGAAGGAGGCCATTGAGAGAAACCAGGCTGAAGTTATTGAAACGACTGAAGAAAAGCACAAAACAACAGAGAAACGGGCTGAAGGTTTCATCAAAGAGCTGGAAGAGGAAATCTCTGAGCTGAAGAAGAGAAGTGCTGAGCTGGAGCAGCTGTCACACTCAGAAGACCACCTTAACCTCGTCCAAAACTGTCCATCCCTGAATGCACCTCTACCCACCAAGAACTGGACAAAGGTCAGAGTCTGTCCACCTTCATATGAAGGGACTGTGAGAGCAGCTGTTGCTCAGTCAGTGAAGATGCTCCAACATGAGATGAAGAAGCTTCCCACAGAGACTGAGCTGAAGACGGTCCAGCAGTATGCAGTGGACGTCACACTTGATCCTGAGACAGCACATCCTAAACTCATCCTGTCTGAAGATGGGAAACAAGTGAGTTATGGTGTTGTAAAGAAGAACGTCCCAGACAACCCAAAGAGATATTCAAGTGTTCTCTGTGTTTTAGGGAAGGAGATGTTTTCTTCAGGTAGATTTTACTTTGAGGTTCAGGTTAAAGGGAAGACTGATTGGGCTTTAGGAGTTGCCAGAGAGTCAGTCAATCGTAAGGGAGGAATCTATTTTAGCGCTCAGTATGGTTACTGGACTTTATGGTTGAGGAATGAAAATGCATACAGTATTTATACTGAGAACTTTGTCTCTCTCTCTCTGAAGTCTCAGCCTGAGAAGGTGGGTGTGTTTGTAGATTATGAGGAGGGTCTGGTCTCCTTTTATGACGCTGATGCTGGAAGTCTTATCTACACCTATACTGGCTGCTGCTTCAATGGAAAACTCCTCCCAGCCTTCCTTCCCTTTACTCAGAGAGATGGTAGTATCCCTCTGATCATCTGTCCTGTTGACCACACTGAGTAGATGAACCACTGATTGTTGTGGAAGGAGACAGATTTTAATGTCAAAAATGTGCAAAACCTAATGGCAAAGTCAGGCAACTAGTATCAGTGACATTTTTGAGACGTTAAATCAATACGGATATCAGATTTTTATTAAGATTTTATGATCTCGTATATATCAAAAAAAAAAAAGAAGGTTGGCCGAATACAAAATAAAATTTTATTCTTCTCAACCCTCTGTACACAAGTAGTTTCAGCACGTTTTTCTTGCTATTTTTTTTTCCATTTTACTCACTGTGGCTTTGTATTTCACTGCACTATTAAAATATATGTAACATATATGAGTCCTGCAGCTCTATGGAATCAGCACAATCATGGCTAGAAGTGGAATCAACTCAAAAATGTTTTTTGCGCAGAATAACAGTTACAATGACATAAATAGTTAAAAAAAGAAAAAGCACAAGTTGAATTCCTCTGATAATTTTATTTTTTCATAAATTGGAATGAACTTTTCCAAGTTCCCACAGGTGTCACAGGTATTGAAAAAAACAAACAAAAAAAATCTGTCTCCACAATTTATAAATACTATACTATACAACTATTTGCATTTTTACAACCTGTACTTCCAGCCTCTCCTGTCAAAGTCAAATTTATTTAAATATCGCATTTACAGACGGCTGAGCCGCACCAAAGTGCTTCACATAAAGTGCAATAAAATACAGAATTGGCAAAGGTGAAAGAAACAAAAACAAAAAAACCCAAAACAAAATTAAATTTAAAATAAATTAAAAGAAGAAGGGATCATTTTTAAAAGCACTGTGGGATAACTAGGGGACACTATTCCCTAGCACTTGCTGGAGGAAAACTTTAATTGAAGGCAAGAGAAAAGTGGTGGGTTTTTAAGTGAGATTTAAAAACATTTTGGGACTTCCCTGCACGGATGTGGAGGGGGAGGCAGTCCCAGAGTCTGGGGGCTGCTACTGAAAAGGCCCTGTTGCCCCTTGTTTTTAATCTGGACCTGGGCACCTCCAACAGCAGCTGGTCAGCTGACCGTAGAGCTCTGGAGGGGGTGTGGTGGTACAGAAGGTCAGACAGGTATGTAGGGGCCAGACCATGGAGGGATTTGTAAACAGTTAGAAGAAGTTTATAGTCAATGCGGTGACGGATGGGGAGCCAGTGGAGCGATGGAGGACCGGGGTGATGTGATCATGTTTTTTAGTGCAGGTGAGGAGTCGGGTGGCTGAGTTCTGGACCAACTGCAGGCGGCGAAGCTGCAATTGATCCATGCTGGTGTAGAGAGAGTTACAGTAGTCCAGTTGTGATGTGATGAAGGCATGGATAGCTCTCTCCAGGTCACTCTGAGGCAGGTAGGCTTTAGTCTTGGTTAGTGTTCTCAGGTGGAAAAAGTTTCTCCTTACTACTGCACTAACCTGCTGCTCTGTGTAAACAGCCTCTCCTGTCCTCTCCCCTCTGCTCTGTGTAAACAGCCTCTCCTGTCCTCTCCCCTCTGCTCTGTGTAAACAGCCTCTCCTGTCCTCTCCTCTCTGCTCTGTGTAAACAGTCTCTCCTGTCCTCTCTTCTCTGCTCTGTGTAAACAGCCTCTCCTGTCCTCTCCTCTCTGCTCTGTGTAAACAGCATCTCCTGTCCTCTCCTCTCTGCTCTGTGTAAACAGCCTCTCCTGTCCTCTCCCCTCTGCTCTGTGTAAACAGCCTCTCCTGTCCTCTCCTCTCTGCTCTGTGTAAACAGCCTCTCCTGTCCTCTCCTCTCTGCTCTGTGTAAACAGCCTCTCCTGTCCTCTCCCCTCTGCTCTGTGTAAACAGATTTTCAGTGAATATTTGTCACGTGACCGTTGGTCTCAGCAGAATCAATCATGTCTTCACAGTGTCTCTGAGGAGCAGAATTAAATGTTTTTAACAGGATCTGGTTAGTGCAAACACTTTATTTTAAATGACACATGGAGAATAAAGAGATTCTGACACAAATATCAACATTGAACATGAATCTTCGTTTCGGTTGTTGGTTGTGTTTCTTTTCCTGACAGAAAGGTTGACAGAGTTTCTTTCTATGATAAACTGTATATTTTTAAGAAAGCGTACTCTTCAAACCCAACAAAGGATTGTTGGGGTTCAGAGGGTTAAATGTCGGCCTTAGAGTCACAGATCTAACTTTGATCATTTTTTAACTTTCATCTAGTGGAGTTATATTGTTTAAAATACTTGGTATGTCAGTCGATTTCTCATTTGTTTATTTTGTTGATTTTTCTTCATTTTTCTTGTTTGTATCTCTACCAAATTACATGATGTGTTAAGCTCCTTATTTCAACATTTTAAATAGCTTGTACATCACATATATTTTTTAATTCTGATCAGTTTTATTGTGTAAAACAAAAGCAACAAATCTGAACAAAGATAATAATCACATCTGTTATGTACTAGGAAGATAATGTGTGGGAGTTCATCGAAATCTGGAATAAATATTGTACAGTGTTATTTTAATATTAAAATATATTTCCTGTCTGACATCAATAAAGAATTATTTTAAAAATAAGATTCTTCAGGGGGTTTTTTTGTCACACAAAATGCACGATTAAAAGTACCATCACTGTCACAGCTCACTGGAACGTGGATAAAATTGAATCTTTGTTAACTTTATGATATAAACCTGTAGTTTTCCTCCTATAACAAGTCAAAATGTTTGCTGTGAAAAAGAGCTATTTACCAAAGATTGTAGTGTGCTGCTGCATGTCTCAGACTGACCTCTTTAGTTGTATTTGTGTAACTTTTGTTCTCTGAGCTGCTGTAGACTCTCATTTAAAAACAAAGAAGATGTTATAAAAAGCAAAAAGTCTCCATTAGCTGCAGGGTGGCAGTATACAACTACCTGCACTCTGCTCCCTGTTACACGTGTCTAATGCCAAAGGTATGTCACAATAACCAGACTGAGGACTGATAAAAGAAAAAGTCACCAATGAGCAGAAAGAAGAGGCGGAGCAACAGCAAGAGCTTCAGTCACACTGCTGACAGGAAACTGAAACTTACTGCAGTAAAAGCTTCGGGAAGCTGCAGCTGAGACTCGTCTTGCTGTTTCTGTTGAAAGATTAATTACAGCCAACTAAATTCTCTGGACCTTTCTAAACTACACAGCAGTCTCTGCACACAGGTGAGTGAAGCTGATAATATCTAGTGTGTTTAAACAAGCAGCATTAACACAGACGTGAGCTGTGCTCAGACAGGAAGAGCCTCTTCTGGAGCTCAGAAACAAAACTTCAGATCGATTTTACCTTAATTGTGATGTAGATATATATACAGAATCATGATTGATTTTTTCAAACACATTACCAAGAATTCTGTAACTCTAGATTTGCTTTCTCACACTTTCACTTCTGTTGTTATTGTGTCGCTCCAGTATGTCTGCTGCCGGCGCTTCACTCTCTGAAGATCAGTTTCTGTGCTCCATCTGTCTCGATGTGTTCACTGATCCAGTCAGCACTCCATGTGGACACAACTTCTGCAAGAAGTGCATCACTAAACACTGGGATGTTAGTGTCCGGAGTCAATGTCCCAACTGTAAAAAGATGTTCTCCACCAGACCAGAGCTGCAGGTCAATACTTTAGTCTCTGAGATGGTTGCTCACTTCAGACAGTCAGCTCAACAGAGAGCCAGCAGCAGCAGCTCAGAGCTACAAGCTGCTGGACCAGGAGAAGTTCCCTGTGACGTCTGCACTGGAACCAAACTGAAGGCTCTGAAGTCCTGCCTGGTGTGTCTGGCCTCCTACTGCGAGACTCACCTGGAGCCTCATCTGACAGCTTCACGTCTGAAAAGACATCAGCTGATCGACCCTGTGGAGAACCTGGAAGGCAGGATGTGCATGAAGCACGATAAACCTCTGGAGCTGTTCTGTCAGACTGACCAGACGTGTGTCTGCATGCTGTGCACTGTTTTAGAACACAAGACACACGATTTTGTTCCTCTCAAGGAAGAATATGAGAGAAAGATGGCAGAGCTGGGGAAGACAGAGGCTGAAATTGAGCAGATGATCCAGGAGAGACGATCAAAGATTCAAGAGTTCAAACGTTCAGTCGAGGTCAGCCGGGACAATGCAGACAGAGAGATAGCAGCCAGCATCCATGTCTTCACCAAACTGAAGGAGGCCATTGAGAGAAACCAGGCTGAAGTCATTGAAACGACTGAAGAAAAGCACAAAACAACAGAGAAACAGGCTGAAGGTTTCATCAAAGAGCTGGAAGAGGAAATCTCTGAGCTGAAGAAGAGAAGTGCTGAGCTGGAGCAGCTGTCACACTCAGAAGACCACCTTAACCTCGTCCAAAACTGTCCATCCCTGAATGCACCTCTACCCACCAAGAACTGGACAGAGGTCAGAGTCTGTCCACCTTCATATGAAGGGACTGTGAGAGCAGCTGTTGCTCAGTCAGTGAAGATGCTCCAACATGAGATGAAGAAGCTGCTCACAGAGACTGAGCTGAAGACGGTCCAGCAGTATGCAGTGGACGTCACACTGGATCCTGAGACAGCATGTCCCCAACTCATCCTGTCTGAAGATGGGAAACAAGTGAGTTATGGTATTGTAATGATGAACGTCCCAGACAACCCAAAGAGATATGCTAATGTTCTCTGTGTTTTAGGGAAGGAGATGTTTTCTTCAGGTAGATTTTACTTTGAGGTTCAGGTTAAAGGGAAGACTGATTGGGTTTTAGGAGTTGCCAGAGAGTCAGTCAATCGTAAGAGAGTAATCTCTTTTAGCACTCAGTATGGTTACTGGACTTTATGGTTGATGAATGAAAATGCATACAGTATTTATACTGAGAACTTTGTCTCTCTCTCTCTGAAGTCTCGGCCTGAGAAGGTGGGTGTGTTTGTAGATTATGAGGAGGGTCTGGTCTCCTTTTATGATGCTGATGCTGGAAGTCTTATCTACACCTATACTGGCTGCTGCTTCACTGGAAAACTCCTCCCAGCCTTTCTTCCTGGTGTTAATCACGATGATAAAAACTCTTCCCCTCTGATCATCTGCTCTGTCCACCAGGCTCAGTAGATTAACCAAGTTTTTGAGAAGCAATCAATATTTTTCATCAAATGTTTGTCACTAGAGAGGTGTTTTCACATTCCCTTCTGCAAGCCAGACCCCTCATCTGAAAATAGATGCAGAAGCTGACAGTAATTCATGAGTCGGGCGCGAAGCTCCTTGGCTGGCACTGCTTGCACTGCTCTTTCATTGGTCAACCTAATGCAAGCAGCATTGGTGGGCAGGATGCAAGGCCAGGACCAAAATTATTCAGTGACTAAGAAAGATTAGATGTGCTTCCAGCCTCTCCAGTTTTTGCAACGGGAGATTTATTGGTTTTCAAATGTCAAAACTTCTATTTTAGATTCATATCTGATCTGTGTTTGTGATTCTATGTATCATAGGTGGATTCTGAAAAAGAAGGATAGCTTTAATTTGGTAAAAATATTGAAGACAAGTTTATAATTCTATGGTCTTCATAGTCACAGGCATGATTTAGATATTTTTTTTATTTTAATTTAGTGAGGTAATGGTAATGTTTGATAACTTGGGATGTTAGTGGATTTCTTTGTTGACTCTGTTGTCATTTTTCTTTCTACCAAAATGACATAAACTCCAATCTGGTGAAATATATAATTAAAAGCATGCTCCAAGAGAACTTGGAACCACATATAAAGATATGACAATAGTTGATTTTTCAAGGTTGGCATAAACTCTTTGTTTCAGAGTTTGTGCATTTTTTTCAAATGTGACGCAAATGTTTTAATTATTGAAACTTTTTCATTTTAAAAACATTTTTTGTACAGTTTAATAGTGCACCAAGGCTGTAACACCCGTTGCGTACAAGCAAAAAGATAGAAGACTGGAATAAATACTGTCATTTTGATATTACTATTAAGATTTCCTGTTTTCCTTTGTCACGTAACAGGCATGCTTTTTTTGTTGTCATCTCTCAGCAGCTTCCCCATCATCTCTACTTTACATTTGTGACAGAAGTAGTCAAATTATTTTCTTAATAAGAATATAAAATAAGGAATACTAATACTACTACTGTAATACTGTCTGTGATTTACTATTATATCTGATAAAGTAACTAAAGCGTTCAGACAAATGTAAAAAATAAAAAAGGTCAAAACTTACCTCTCAGATGTATAATCATAATCATTTTAATACTTTTTTTATATAGCACTTTTCTTCATAAGGTTACAAAGTGCTATCCAGAAAAAAAACAGATAAAAAACGAAAAACAGCAAAAAACTATGGAAAAAAATCCAAAAGCAGAGGTATCATACACATTAAATAGGATAAAATAAAATTTTCAAAATGGCTAAGGAGGAATAATCAAACTGCTCAGCAACAGATTAAATATTTATGAAAGCTTTCCTAAAAAAGTTTTAAAAAGGGATTTAAAAAAATGTTTAAGATGTGATGCACCCAGAGGTCATTAAATCCTTAATACATTTTGAAGAGAGGCAGTTTAATTCTTTAAAAGTGACCAATAAAATTTAAAAATTTAAACTGAATTGAAGAGGCAGCCAATTAGTTAAATTACACTACTGCTTCCATTTATAAACACTATCCGTCTCTAAAATGTGTGAAACAGCGCCCCCCTGGTAACAGCTGGTAAATGCCATCCAGCCTGTGTGGCCAAACATGGCATTGCACCCTCACCCAGGTTTGACTGAAAACAGGTGAATCCATTAAAAAACGGTTATTGTCAAACTGCAGAGAAACCGAGAATGGACAAACAAAAGTCAGCTTGTTTCCGGTGTTGGCAATTATGCTAACGTTAGCTAGCAGCAGCTCCAGAGAGGAGGACAACAAACAACACAAACAAATTAATCAGGACTTTATATCATGTGGATTTTTCATATACACCTAGAGTTAAATACCTTTTATTTTTATTTTTTGACTGTCTCTTTGTCACTTGATGTTTAACTGCAGTAGTGGAATGTAGGTACATTTACTCAAGTACTGTAGTACAGTTTTGAAGCAGACTTTTACTTTACTTAAGTATTTCCATTTTATGTAACTTTATACTCCACTACATTTTAGAGACAAATACTGTACTTTTTACTGCATTACATTCAGCTGCCAGCTGTAGTTACTTTTCAAGTGCCTGTCCAAAAAGGTTTAACATTAATTCTTTGTAAGCTGGTCTGTAGTAATCATTAGCACTGATAAGTAACTAGTTTTGTGTAACCTAATGTAAGTTAGGTCTTGTCAGCTGTTTGGTGTCTGTCAAACATACAGATATATCTGTGTATGTAATGTAATGATACTTTTTCTTGTGAACATGAACTTTCAAAAGCTGTGAATGTTTTTAATATGCTGGGCGAGGGTCTGACCTTACCTCAGCGATAAACCAGGGCCCCGGTGAGTTAGTGTTGCAGATATCTTGTCTTAAAGGACAATTTTTGAAAACTTGACCTTTTATAGAAAGTCAGAGCATCATTGATGTGGTTGGAATTGATCTGAAAGTGACCTTAAATATCTGTATGCAGAAATTGTTAAAACTAGTGCATCCAATATTTTTTTGTGATATTTCGGTGTGGACCAAAAGTGGTGGATCCACAGACTGAGTGACCTGGCCATGGTGGAGAGCAGACCTGCATCAGAGGACCACAGCGTACGGGACAGGATTTGGAAGTGGAGGAGATCAGCGAGGTATGGAGGGATTTGTAGCTCAGGAGGAGGAGTTTGTAATTGATATGCGACTTGATTGGGACCCGGTGAAGGTGGATGAAGGTGGGGGTGATGGTCTGCCAGGGCCTGGACCAGGAGAGAACGCTGGGGGCAGAGTTCTGGATATGGGTGGTTGACGTGAAAAGTGAAAAACAGAGTAATTCAAAAAATACATGTCAAATGACATACAATTATATTCCCTTATATGTGAATAATTCAAAACGGAATGTGTTCATTTCTAATTCTTCATATATTTAGCATATTATTAACTTTTTGGTGTGGTAGTCCTAAAATGTGTCCACCGGTGCAACAAAATAAAGAATGTCATTATTTAATTCAGAGAATGTTGGACAGATAAGATAGATAAGCCCAAGGCATATTAGTTATGAATATTTTTTATCAATTTACATTATTTTCAATGATCAATCAATGTAAATTGATAAAAATATTCAGATCAATACTTAAACTGCGTTGTACCAAAGGACTACCTTAAGACGACCAGTTCCAACACTGCACGGAAATAGTAATATTATGAAAATATTTGAGACAGAAGTGATCTTGTGTGCAGTCCTCCTGCTCCAGAGATTCTTCTGTCCTTCCTGGTTCTGGAAGGACCCCTCTCAGTAATGGGGTGGTCACATTAATGCCTGTTTTATATCTACATAATGGCGTTGCTCCAGGAGGACACCAGTTTTGCGGACAAAATGTAATGTGTCATAATAACTCTACATAGGGACCTTAACACTTATATCCTCTAGATTCATTAAGTAAACACTCGTATGACATGCATTCAAGTATTTTAATGTATTTAGATTAATTTTTCATTAAATTACAGTTGTTTTAAGATAAGTAATGCTACCTAGGACAGTTGCACCGGTGGACAAATGTCATGTTCAAAACAGAATATTTGCATAGTTGAAGAACGATACTCATTGTTTGCAGATGGATTAGATGTAGAAGAATGAACTGCATATTAAAACATTCATTTTAATGAAATATTGTCAAATTTTAGTAATATTTGTCACTGGGAACACAAAAATTGAGCGTCACGTCAACCACCCATATACTGGAGCCTGTTCAGGGATTTAGTTGGAACCCATGACAGGACTCAGTTGAAGTAGTCTAGGTGGGAGGTGATGAAGGCATGTATGAGGGTCTCAGCCACAGAATCATGGAGTGAGGGATGGAGTCTGGAAATGTTTTTCAAATGGAAAGACAGCAGTTTTTATGACAGATTTGATGTGGCATTGAAAGGAGAGGGTGGAGTCCAGAATGACACCCAGGTTTACCTCCAACCCTCCGGAGCAGTGCCTAGAGGGCCACAACCAGGAACTCAGCCTTATTACTGTTAAAATGTAATGAGAATAAGTATGTCCCTAATGGAGTGATTACACTGCTTACAGGCTGCAGTGAGCTACGTCTTCCTCTCCCTCTCTTCACTCCTCTTATCGCTCTTCAAAGAGAGAAAATGTTCGCTTAATGTTGAATTTCCCCCCAAAGACTACAAACTGTGATTCAGGAGGACGCTGAGGGGCCCTGAAGGAGGCTTGTCTCGTCTCCTTTCCACTCCTGAGTCAGACTAATCCAATATGACTATACACGCTAATTAGATCATTCAAGTGTCTGCCACCCTGTCTGCAGCCCTCTAATGCATCACCAATACATGCTGCAACTGTGAAGGAGAACTCTGTGACGAGGCGGGAGACGGAGGAGATGACTGGTTCCTTTGATAGGCCTCAGGAGCTGCAGAAGAAGAAGTTTCCTGGAATTAGATATTGCGAGGACGAGGATCAGAGTCACATGATGGCTGAGAGTTTTTAAGTGTCTGTAGCAGGTTTCCAGCTCTGAAGTGCGGTCCTGGCCTTGTGTGAGAAGATCTCATGTCAGGATGAGATTCACTGATCTGTCATTTCATATTTCACTTTAAATATCCAGGAGGTACTTCTGCAAAGTGTGCATGCTCTTCCTTCTGCACTGATCTGCTGATAAAGGTGTGATTGATGTGTGTGTTTAACCTTTAACACACAGTTTCCCCACTTCTTCCCTAAGATTGGACAAACCATATATATTAGTATTACAAATATTGTTTTGTATATTTTTTTCCCAAATTCAGGCATATTTGGAATCTTCTTAGACATTTGAATTTAAATAAATAAATAAACTTGTGTTGGTTTTGACAGTGTCTGGTTGCACAGCAGTTAAAGTGGTGAAATGTCACTGGTTATTTTTAAATTGACATTTGGAGAGAGAGATTTTATTGATGCAGCATTTTGATTGGCACTCGGTTCATTTGGATCTAGGGCTGTACTGTATATCTTTTTTTTTTTTTTTTTTTTTTACTTTGAAGCTTCTGTTGAGGTTTTTAAAATCAACTTTGAATGCATTTTATGATGTTGTCACCCGAAAATACAAATTCTTGAACATAATCCTCAATTTGAATAAATTCCGTCATCAGATTGAATGAGGTTATAGAATTCATGTTGCATGGTTAAACCCTGTTAATGCAGGTGGGAACATCAATTTGTGTGCAGCAATCGGGAGCGCAAACAGTTTTGTGCCTGCAGTGAAAATATTTTAAACAGCAACAAATATGGATTTGTGCAGAAGATTTAAAAAAAAAATCATAATTTTAAAAACAATCTAATAAAAGTATAATACAATAATAAAAAATAATAAATTAAGACTAAGATCAACATTGCTTTTGATATTCTCCATAACAATCTGTGCGCTGGAATTATAAAGTTGAAATACTAAAATGGAAATACTCGAATAAAATACAATTATCTGAAAATGAAACAGCAGTATCTCTGTGCTGCTGCCAGCAGGGGGCGATGCTGTCTAGGATAAGGCTCTCAGATCACATGGAGCTGATTTACTTCATTCAGCCTGTGTGTATCCATCCATGGCAAACACACACACACACACACACACACACACACACACACTGCTTGCTTGTTGTCAGGTATCAGGTGTCAAACTACCAACCACACACACTTGAGGGAGTGTCGCCACAACACCTGAGAAGCTGAGAAACCCCCTCAGAGCTCCGAGAGAGCAGGACGGAATAAACTTTACATGTATTGGCCTTTAAAACAAACATATTCACAATAATAATAACAACAATGATCATATGAGGAATGTTAATCCAGTGTGTATCAGAGAAAGTAGAATAAAAGGAGATTTTTCTATGTTTTGAAGAAACCTCAGATTAATCGATTTATTTTGCATGATTCAGTTGTTCACCTCATTCAGTTTTACATTTATGTTTATGTTGTTATTCAACATGTCAGTGAGTGATGGTGGACTCTGTCGTTTTCTTTCTGTTTTATTTATCTTTCTGCTCTGTTCAGTTGACTACCTGATTCTTTTTTTGTCAATCGTTTACAACTCACTGTTGCTGCTGCCGGAGATGTCAATCATTTTACTGTTCCCCACAGGATTTTTACCAGATAAACACTCATTAGGGCTGGGGTGTGTGCTGTTTATACATTTGTTTTACTGCTAGTTTTTGCCTCAGCACCAAGCTGTCTTTGGTTGGTTTGGATGTGCTTTCTGCATTTTGCAACACGTGTCTCAGCAGAATATATATATATGGACATGACCTTGATAACTTTTACTCAACTCGATGAGTCTCTGTCATAATCATTGTTTCAGGCCTGCTGTTGACAGATTAATCGTTTCTGCTCTATGTGTATTGTCCCTTTTACTGAGAATAGCTTTTTTGAAACACAAATGAAGCAAAAACTGAGTTGGTTTGTTACATATGAAGTCAGTTACAACATCTGCACTGTAAAAAAAAAAAAATCGTTAAAAAACAAACAGTTGATAATCTCACACTTACCGTCAAATAATAGTAAACAATCATCAGTTTTCACACAAATAATTTCTTTAATGTTAGGGAGATAATATACAGTACATATCCATATTTAATAATATGTATATATATATATATATATATATATATACACATTATACAGGGTAAAGTAAAACAAAACTTAGTTATTCTACACATACACACATAAATATATATATATATATATATATATATATATATATATATATATATGTAGAATAACTAAGTTTTGTTTTACTTTACCCTGTATAATAATACAATACATTTCTGGAAAATATCTTCCTCCATTAAACTTTAGGGCTTTTTATTCTGCTTTTTGGACAATTGCACAATTCATTGAGGTTGTCATGATATCAAAATTTAAAACTGTGATATAATACTAGTATTAAAAAATGATACTTGATATCTCTTTTGATGCCGCAGCATTTAAAAATTATATTTTTAGTTTTTTTAGTTAATTTTCTTCCCTTGTGTTTTCTCTTTGTAGCTTTGTTTTTTATTTTTAATATTATAAGTATTGAATCTTCTGATAACCTCACAAATTATTTAAAATGTCTTGTAAATAGATAAGTAAATAACTGACTGTTTTAGTTTAGTTTTTCTGTTATTGATGTGTGTGTGTGTGTGTGTGTGTGTGTGTGTGTGTGTGTGTGAGATAACCTGATGGTATGTATTGGAGTATTTATGGTCCAACAGTTTTCACCTGACGACCACATGAAAAAAGCAGAATTTCCGTTCCTTTGTAAAAAATAAATAAAATAAAAGGCCAGCAGAGTTAATCTGGCCCTCTCAGGCCTACCTGCTGTCGCCGGGCGAACGCTACAGCGCCCGTACTGATTGGCTATCGGCCTGCGGCTCCATTGTTGCGGCCGTGCCTCTGTTGTCTCATACCTCAACAGCTGTAATGAGAGAGGGGAGGAAGGGAGGTGGGGGAGGCCTTTCTTTCTCCTCCTGTAGGGAAGCTGTTGAGCTTAATGTTTAATAAGCCACTGGACACAGAAGGAAACCTGATCCTCTCCGGAGAGGCCGGCGTGTGTGTGTGTTTGTGTTTGTGTACGTGTGTGTGTGTGTGTGTGTGTGCCCTCTCCGTGCATTTGTTGTGCGAGTATCCAAGCGTGCTGCATTATTCTCTGGTCAATGTGTGAATCAGATGCTCTGTGTTGATTGGGCTCTGTTGTAATCGACTCTTTATTCAACTCAGGGCCGGCTAGTGTTTCTCCTCCTGACAAAACACAAGACGCCTTTCTCCTCACGTCTTTTCAAGCTTTTTATTAAAGGGACACGTCACCACAAAATCAAAAATACACATTTGTTCTCTCACCTGTAGTGCATCAGTGTAGATTGTTTTGGTGTGAGTTGCAGAGTGTTGGAGTGTTGGAAAAATACTTTTGTAACATTCAACAGCATGTCTCTTTCCAGAAGTCATGACGTAGTTAGTCACAATAATCCACAGACTTGTTGTGAGCAGTTTCATGTACAAACTCTTTCTACCAAACTATATGTACTGCCCTCGCAGTGCTTATTCAAAGCTAGACAGTCAGATAACGGTGTAGAGAAGTCCTCCAAGAAACCACAAGGCTTGACTTTTCTTGTCTTTTAATGAAGTCTCTATTTTCTCACATCTTTGAAAACTGGCTGCGTGTTTCTTTGGATGTCATGAGAAACACTACGCTGAGTGTCAGATGTTTCACGTTTTGTTCCATGTGTCACCACAACTGCAGGTTCCAAAGGCTGTTCCTGTGTGAACATCTCAAAGTGTTGTTGGACGTACTCACTAGTTCGTTGAACTGTACTGACGGGCTCTTCTTCAACATCTGGAAGCTGGCTGAGCTCCCCGCTTTCAACCTCTGCCTCCTGAAAGGCTGTAGCCTTCAGCTTCTTTGACACTGTAGGGGATGGAGATCGGCGTCGGAGCTAGCCTTTTGCTTCAGCAGGTTTGCTTCCATTTCAGCTTTCTGTTTCATCATCTCAGCCTCTCGTTCAGCGAAGGCCATTTCAGCCTTTGCAGCTTTCGCCTTAGGCCTTTGTGGCTAAAGACGATGTTGATGAGCGTCTAGTGGATGCTTTGGATAGCTGGGTCTTCTCATCGCGTGCTTGATGAGTCACCTTCTTCTTTGTTGCTTGAGCTGCAACCTAGCTGTGTAGCAGTATATTCTTTGAGATAATATTTTCCAGAGCGTAGACTCATGTTTGCTGAATACTGTGTTTTTGGTGCTTGAGCCCGCCGTGTAATATCTTTTTACTGTAGAGGCAGAACACTATACCTGGTAACCATATTGCACAAGGACACATGAATCTACGTAAACATTAATGTAAACACCCAAACATTAACCCTCTGAATTATATAAATATATGCTGTTTATCATAGAACTAAACTGGCATCAACAGCAGAGGTTGAACTTCCCAAAAGTTCTTTAACGTATCAAAGGTAAAATAAGTAACCAAAACAAAGCTTAAAATGTTGATATTTGTATCACAATCTCTTTATTCTACATGTGTCATTTAAAATAAAGTGTTTGCACTAACCAGATCCTGTTAAAAACATTCAATTGTGCTCCTCAGAGACACTGTGAAGACATGATTGATGAACGGTCACGTGACAAATATTCACTGAAAATCTGTTTACACAGAGCCAAGAGGAGAGGACAGGAGAGGCTGGAAACATGACAATACTTCAATATGTAGAATATGTTTTTCCAACATTTGTGGGCACTTGGAAAAGTGTTGTATACATAAATTCAATTTTATTCCAATAAAAAAAAAAAATAATTTATCAAATTCAACTCTTTCTTTTCTTATGATTTATGTCGTAATAATTCTGATATTCTGCACACATTGTTGAGTTCCCCGTCTTCTAGCCCTGATTGTGCTGATTCCATAAAGGTGCAGGACTTATAGATTGCAGGTAAAAACAAAGCAGCAGTGAGCAAAATGTAAAAAGAGCAAATAACGCCCTGAAACTGCTTGTTGGGGCTCAGAGGGTTAAATTAAATAGCTGTATGTGAAAGCTACAGAAGCAGGAAATAGTCACTTAGCCTCCTTCACTTGTTTATGTTTAACAGCGCATATATACATGCAGTGCAACATGATCTCACAGAAATCCGTGAAATAGCCACGGATTTGGCTTAACTCAAAATCCATGGAATAGCCACGGAATCGGTCAAATTTCCGTGAAACTGACACGGATTTCGCTAAAATGCAAGTTAATGACAGTCATATCCCGTGGCTATTCCAACATACAAAGTGATTATGTACATTCACTGAGTGAATATTTAGAAAATAAAACATATATTTCTCGCTAGAAATGTGATCAAAATCCATTTTTATGCAGAAACAAAGTCAAAATATTGATTTTTTCACTAAAAATGAGAGAACTGTCCGCCATGTTTTTTGTTCTGACCGCTGGGACCTTGAAAGTCACGTGACTTGGAACAAACCAATAGGAACAAATATCAATGGGATGGCCACGGGAAAGGACTGTCATTAACTTGCATTGTAGCAAAATCCGTGTCAGTTTCACGGAAATTTGAGCGATTCCGTGGCAATTCCACAGATTTTGAGTTAAGCGAAATCCGTGGCTATTTCACGGATTTCTGTGAGACCAGGTTCCAAAGTGTGTATCTGGATATCTTCTCTGAGTTAGAAAATATGCAACAAATGCACATTAATGGGATGTGAATGTGGAGGTGTTGTGACCTCACTGTGATCAAATGACTTCTGTACAGTTTGACAACAAGTAGAAAGATCTACTGACTCTGCTACTAATTATTAATTATTGTTAATTGTCTCGTATCCAGCTGAGGTTTAATTAATTCACATTCATTCACATTAAGGTGACTGTTGATCAGTAAGTTCTTCCTGGCATCTTGATGGACACAAACATGTTGTTATTGCAACTTCAAGGTGACATTTTTTTATATGCAGTAATTAAAATGTGTTGTAATGCTGGTGGCTTGCATGTAGTACCCATAGACTGTATGGTAGTACCGTATAATGATATCATATATACATCACATATGATTTAAAATGGCCTTTTCATAGCTTCTTCAGTAAAACTTTTTTTGTTTTTGTTTTTTTTGTTTTTTGTGTCTTTTTTTGAGTTTTTGAAGAGATCATTTTTTTTCCGGCTGGGAAAAAGTCTGAATGAGTGTAAGTTCCCAGCAGCTGCAGGATGACTCATCGTGTTAATTGTTCGTTCACCACAACAACGTTGCACCTTTTCCTTTATATCTCACTGAGGCATTTTTATTGTTTCGTCCCCAACAACCGTCTCACTCCAGTTGAAAGACATCAGCTTCCTCTCTCTCCTGTCGCAGGAGGAAGTTTAGTTGCCATCCTTCATTTATCCCCTGAGTAATTTCCTTTGCATTCTTCTTCATCTCCTTTTATTTGCTTGTGTCAAAAGTGGCTGCTTACAAGTTTTTATTCTGCTCCAATAAAGTTTCTCAGCCTTTCATTAGCTTCGGCTAAATGTCACACTGCTGTTAGTTGAATACAGCTCTAGTATACTAGTAATATTTTAAGTTTTAAGTGTTTATATTGACTCATTTGTGTGAAACCGCCCATTAAAAAAGCAAATGATTGGCTTAAATTGTCCACTTTTTAAGCCGTTTTGAGTGGAGTCTGACCGATATGTGGTTTTTGAGACCAATACCAAGTTTAGAGGGGCAAAATTCATCAATAACCAACCCAGTGAATGTTATAGCTGGAATGAAAACAGACTATTCTATGTGAATTGTGCACTTGTGAATGAGTTTGACCCTGCAAATGTACTCAGAAAGCTTCTTTCTTAAACAAATCCATTTATTAAAGAATGTTTAACACTATTATCCATTATACCTGCACTGTATTGTCAACCAGTTCTAGAAATTACAATAAAATAATCTAAAAAAAGCTAAAACACACCTCAGTACTTTATGTTTAGTGTCATTTGCAGACCATTTATTAAAGAATAATAATTTTAAAAATGGCCAACACCATTTATAAATCACCTCAAGCTTAAATCTTGGCATTATATATTATGTTAAAAAAAAATGATATCGGAAACTGAAAAGAAGTTAGATCTGAGTTTCTTAAGTTTTAATAATTTCCTCAGCTGGAATGATTATTTGTTTTTTATTTGTATATTTAAAAGGCTGTTATAAAGGTTGGTATCAACCATCAGTGTCAATGTCGCAACTGTACTAAACCTAAAATAGAGCCGGGATGAGTTTTGGGTTATATCTTCACTGGGAAAAAAACAATCAGATGATTGTTTCTTCTGTGAGGTACGGAAGCCCTGAACCGCAAGTGAAGAAATTTTTTTTTGAGATGTTATCTTGTTATTTCGAGATCATATCTCGTTATTTCAAGATAATATCTCATCTTATTTCGAGATAATACACATATGTAAAAAAAAAAAAAGAATTAAACAAAAAAAATCTTCCAAAATGTTTTTTTTCTTCAGATATTATCTCATTATTTCGAGATAATATCTCGTAATTACGAGATAATATCTCGTTATTTCGAGATAACACACCTATGTAAAAAAAAAAATTTTTAAATTATTATTATTTTTTTTTACATAGGTGTGTTATCTCGAAATAACGAGATATTATCTCGAAATAACGAGATATGATCTCGAAATAACAAGATAACATCTCAAAAAAAAATTTCTTCACTTGCGGTTCAGGGCTTCCGTAGTGAGGTATGGTTGGAAGTTAAAAAAACAACAAGGTCTCCAACCTAAAGGACAGAATAGACCGCTTGTCAGCACCACCCATAGACTCGTATGAACGTTCGGCGGCTCACGGTACTAAAAACAGCTCACACGTCATACAAACACGTACGGTTCATGGTTGTAAAAAAGCTGCAGTTTCTTTGAGTTCAGGCTACAAAACCACTGACCTAGGTTTAGGAAAAAAAACGTCCTGGTTAGGCATTATAAAAGACAGTTTAAAGGGTAAATACGTTTACGTAAATGCTGGAAGTGAAGTAGTTACGAGGGTGACGTGAGCCATGAAGTTGTTTCCTTCTGTTTGCACACGGGACACAAAGTTGTTTTCCTGGTTAAAGTCTGCCGTTTGTTCAACTCATCTATCTCCCCTCACTCCCCTCTTCAAATGTGGCATCCACCATTTAATCTCCGCCTAACCATCACTCACTACTACTACATCAGAAAGGTCTAAAGCATAAATATGAGTTGTATTTTGCTGCCTGTACAAACGATTTATATTGAGGTTTTTGAGGGGAGACCAGTCTGGTATCTCAGGTTTTTCCATAAACCAATTCAGATGATTTCCACATAATGTCATTTTTCCATTTTAGAAAACAACTGACTTGGGCGTCCCGGTGGCTCACACCGGTAGAGCGCTAACCATGTATGCCGTGTGCTGCGGCGGAGCCGGGTTCGAGTCCGGCCTGAGCTCCCTTTGCCGCATGTCTTCCCCTCTATCACCCCCTTTCTATCTCTCACTATCAATAAAGCAACAAAATGCCAAAAAAATAATCTTTAAAAAAAGAAAACAACTGACCTAGGTTTAGGGCAATAAACTTTCTGGTTAGGTGTTATAAAAGCAACATGGTCTCACAGGAATCCGTGAAATAGCTACGGGTTTGCTTAACTCAAAATCCGTGGAATAGCCACGGAATCACTCAAATTTCCGTGAAACTGACACGGATTTCGCTACAATGCAAGTTAATGACAGTCATATCCCGTGGCTATTCCAACATACAAAGTGATTATGTACATTCACTGAGTGAATATTTAGAAAATAAAACATATATTTCTCGCTAGAAATGTGATCAAAATCCATTTTTATGCAGAAACAAAGTCAAAATATTGATTTTTTTCACTAAAAATGAGAGAACTGTCCGCCATGTTTTTTGTTCTGACCGCTGGGACCTTGAAAGTCACGTGACTTGGAACAAACCAATAGGAAAAAATATCCATGGAATAGCCACGGGATATGACTGTCATTAACTTGCATTGTAGCGAAATCCGTGTCAGTTTCACGGAAATTTGAATGATTCCGTGGCTATTCCACGGATTTTGAGTTAAGCGAATCCGTGGCTATTTCACGGATTTCTGTGAGACCAGGTTCTATAAAAGATAGTTTAAGACACAGAAGTTACTTTAAAATAGTGTTCTGAAAGGGTTAGCTGCTGCCCTGAGTGTGACATCCAACACTTCATTCATCCACATCAATGTCAATCATTACTGCTACGTCAGCATGATGATGTCGTATTTTACTGCCTGTACAGATGCCCTATATTGTCATTTTTGACGGTAGATCAGTCTACAGAGATGAATGTAAATGTCACAGAAATGTAGTGAAGGTGAAGTGACAGCAGACACCTCACACACACTGTGAACTCCACAGCTGTGTGCAGCCGAGCAGCTGGACGCACACTGAGGCTACAGTTGTAGGCACCGGCCAGCTAAGCGTTCATATCAACCACATGGTGTTTGACTGGCGGTAATAATGCAGCTTTTACCCATCAACGGTCACACTGAATGGCTATTCTGCTGAGGTCACGTGTCCCCTGTTGGCTGAAGCTGCTGGCCTGCCTCCTGTCCTGGGACGCGGCTAGAGTTACGGGGCAGCTAAAGCCTCTGATCTATTATTCATCTACTCATGTCAGATATTACAGGGGAACAGGGTGACGTGGGGAGGGGGGAGGGGGGAGTGGCATGCACTGCTGCACCACAGGGTCAGGAAGTGGACACAAACACACTGGCAGCCAGGCAGGGACTGTAGGGCTCTGTCCCGTGTGATGCATCTGTCACGGTGTCCCCAAAAACACTGCGTCCCTCTTCTACAGATGTCCCATCTGTTTCCCTGTTGTTGCTCTCTGCACTGTAAAAAAATTATCTTGTAAATTAACAGTAGAATACTGGCAGCAGGGTTGCCAGCATTCGACTGTTAATTGTCCAGTTCCCTTACTGTTATTTTACTTTACAGTATGTGACTTTGATAAAACCACATACTGAATTACAGAACAATCCTGTATCTCCTTGATTTGACAGTAAAATAATGATACTGCTGATACTAAAATAATGATCCATGTCTCCTCTAGAAATACAGTAGCTTTCCGTATTTTCTCAGCGTCTCTGCTGTTGATTCTACCACAACTCCCAGAATGCAATGCTATTTACGGTATATTACAGTATTTTATGGGAAACGGCAAACTACCTATATTGCCCAGGATGCATTGTTTTCTGCAGTATAATACCTTTTTAATGGAAAACAGTATGTTACTGTTATAATTTGGCTGTTTCCTCACAGCAATTTGTTACAGTGTGTGCAGACTTCAAGACTGTAAACCTCACTGTAAGTTCATTAAAAACCTATCCCAGAATGCTTTATAAGCAGAACTTAAACATATGAAAGTCAAGTGTTGTTTCTTGTTTTGGCTCAGAGGCCGGTCACTTACAGTACATTCACTCTAACTGGTTGGGATAGGAGTGTGTTTCTGCAGGTCTCAGGTCTGTGTGTCAATATTTCTAACACCTGAATGGATGTGAGTGGCCTCTGTATGTATGTGGTGCACCATCATCATCTCAGGGGGAAAAATTGAAAAGCGAACTGTGAGCTGTGAGTGCAGGAAAAATGATGTGCAGGGTGTTGATGCCACTGTGAGAGTTAATTATCCTGCTTTTATTCACACGCATTAGGTTTTGGTCCTTTCTGACCCTTGAAGATTTCTACACAGCATTCACAAAAGTGTCTCGGGCTCCAAAGTGATTACAACGAAATGTGTGACAAAACGTATCGCCTGCAGAGTTGCCAGAAAGACTTGAGACATTGAAGTATATTTATATGCGTCTCTTGGAGTGTGATGTTACACTCTGAATGTAACACCTCTGAACTGTTATGCAGCTCTTAGTTGTGTTTGATAAAGTTTCACTGGACTGTGAAGGCATTGTGTTGTTTTGTGGCAATAAAATGCTAAGTGGCTTAAAATCTAGTTTAATGCCATTAATATTTCAATTGATTGTTATCATGACGCCTTCTGGCACATTTAAAAGCAGCTGATATCAGTACCCGTGTTGACAGCACAAATTCCAATGAATATTTACAGTGTCCCCACACATAGACTTTACTTAGACTTTACACATCATCACACATTTCATCTATCAATATATTATATCGATTCACGACCGCCAAGTATTGAGATTTAGCATTCTAATGGCCGGCTGGCTAGAAGATCTAAGGAATCAATCGGCACCATGTGTCAGGTTATCTTGTCGGGTAGGTGTCGAAATAACGCTGCAAAGTTCGGATTTTTTTACGTTTCATTCAGAAAAAATTTCAGAGCAGTGAAGTTAAGAGTTTTTGAAAGTTTGATAAAATGTTGCAGTTGTTGTCGTCCATACATGTTTGATATCAGTTCAGTTCAGTTTGACTGAATACTTTGTTGGTCAGTCTGTGGGTTTGACTCTCATTGTGGAGAAATAAAAAGACTGAAGTGAGATGAATAGACTGAGAATTTTCTCTTATTTGACAAAACAATTCTTGACTGAATTTAATTCTGTGGACACAAAATGCAGTTAAACTGTTGAATTGCAATATATTGTATCACAATACTCACCATATCGCAAAACGCTTAAAATCACAAGAAGATCGTATTGAGACTCAAGTATCAGGATAAAATCATATTGTGGGGCTTCTGCTGATTCACACCTCTAGTACTCAATGCCCTGTATTGTGGTTTTTGAGGGGAGACCAGTCTGGTATCTCAGGTTTATTCTCAAGTTATTCCATAAACCAATACAGATCATTTCCATGTAATGCCGTTTTTTTCTCTCTGATTTGGTGATTCGAGCCTCTTTCCACAGTAGACTGGAGAATAGTGCTTGTGTCACATATTTAGCAGTGGGCCCAGTAACGTGCCGGGCTGTGCACCATCCAGGCGTCCCCCTGTGTTCCCAGTGAGACCTGGAATTAGCGGAGTGCCCGTTGCTGGTGTGATCCATTACTCTGTGGAGGAGGGGGAGGAAAGACGGTTCTGAACAGGGTGAAAAAAAAAAAAAAAGTTAAAACCTGACCCTGTCCCTGCACACAAAGCCTCGGGGTATGTGAGGGGTATGGGAGCAATAATAGCCCTGCCTAAAAATAAAAGGGGCAAAATGACAGTGGAGGATACCGTTACAAAGAGCTCCAGTGGACAAATAGGAGGGCCAGTGCTTTGAAGAGTTTCTCACAAAAGGCGGACCACACACTCCCCTCCCCACCTCCGCCGCCCGCCCCGCTCTCCCTCCGATCAGGTTCCCATTATCGGCGAGGCCACACGGTGGAGAGGGCAGGAGGGGTTTGAAATGCCTGTCAGAAGCCGCTCGCCTGTGTCCGGCCTGCACAGCTCATGCGAGACATGCCGGCACACACACACATACACACACACACACACACACACACACACACACAGCCTGACAAACACAAACAAACACACGCATGCCAGCCTAATAATACTTTATCGTAGTACACTTCGTATCCTTTCATTGACAGTATTTATTCCCTAATCCATTCTGACCCTGACAACTATTCCACTAGTGCTGGGATGCAACTAACTACATTTACCCTGGTATAATGGCTAATTAAGTACAATTTTGTACTTTACTTGAGTATTTCCATTTTATGTACTTTATACTTTTTCTTTTTACTTACTTGCACTATATTCAGCTGCCAGCTTTAGTTACTTTTCAGGTGGAGATTTAACATAAAAAAACATGATACATTTTAAGTGACTGGACATTATATATTTTTTAATAAACCTCATATCTGTATATTAAGTAGTTAAAAGGAGCCCTGCCTTTACTAAATCAAAATGCTGCTTACATAAATGCATCAATGCAAATAATCCAATAATATATGTAAGACATATAAAACAATTTGAGTGGGTCCATTCTGCATAACAAGTACTTTTACTTTTGATATTTTAAGTACATTTTGATGTTGATATTTTTTTACTTCAGTAAGTTTTGAACTCAGGATGTTTACTTGTAGTGGAGTAATTTCACAGTGTGGTATCGGTACTTTTACTGAAGTAAGAGACTTTTTCCACCACTGACTATATTAATGCAGACTCACAGTGGGTCAAAGATTTCTTTCTGTCTGTTTGGTTCTGACTGAAATAAATCAAAAAATATTAGATCAATTGTCATTGAATTATATACAGACTCACATTGTCACAATATTAGAATTTTAAACTTTTGATTCAATATACTCACACACATTAAAAAAACCCCAAAAAAGACAGATCCACAATATCTCTCGATATGATTGCTGAAAAGAATGAGAGTTTAAGCCCCACTACACAGGTTGATTTTTTCTCTTTTTTTATTAGCAACCTGTAGAAACCGTTGACCACATGAAATGAGTATCTGGTACAGATGATATGCTTTTTGCAATTGTAAATAGAGATTACTCTTTTGTTCAAAAACCCTGATCTAAAGTTCAATTCTGTGTCTGTTCTCTAAGTCATTTTCCAATAAATATTAAATATAGCAGCTTTCGATTATAATTTCAGGATATTTTTCCATTTATGTTCCACCTTCTTCCAGTTTCAGCTACACTTTAACTCCCCCATTCCAAATACAGATAGTTGAGTAGGTTGAACAGATACAGATACAGTGTACCCTCTCATCACCAACAACCTGCACTCAGAGCGGGTTCAAGAAAAGGTCACAGCACGTAGCAGCACATCTGGAATAATGTGTTGCTACGTGGTTTCCTTGCCTGTTTCCTTGCCTGATTCTTCCTTTTGATGTTATTATTGCTTTTAGTATTCTATCTTGGGTTAAAAATCACATTATAGATCTTTTATTTTAATAGCTTCAGTATTTTCGATGCTATAAAATGTATAAATTGAGCATGCGGTGTACAAAAACGTCAATACTATTGACAACCTCCTGACAGACATTCATATTTCTCAGATTAGGAATCTTACTGACTTTGATCCTCTGACTTCTCCTGTAACGTCCCCTGATGTTTTGACTGTTGACATGTTTTGTCGACATTTATCGATGGATGTCAGTAAACCTCACGATGAATTGTTACAACTCCAATTCCCAAAACGTTGTGATGCTGTGTAGGGATGGGAAAAATTAATCAATGATCGGTTAATGGTCGTTAAGAATTTGATCGGTCACATGGAATTTTTGATTGATCTGTGTATTTTTTTAATTTATCTCTGACTGTGTATCAGAACTCACTGAACTGAAACACGGCTGAGCGTTCAGTTCTGCGGCCGTACGTCAATAAGCCAATGAGCTGAGGATTAAGTTGGATAAAGCTACAGTTTGCAAACTGAAAGTTGCAATAACAATTATAAAACACACAGAAATATTAATGCGAGTGTTAATTTGAGCAAAACTAGCTTATTGTATCAAACCGTGCTAGCATGAATTACTACGTTTAATTTTTATCCAAAACTAATTTAAACACAAAACACACTTAAATATGCAGATTACTGTGAAAACTAACCTCGTGCCTCTTCGGGGGCTAAAACATAAAACACTGAACTCCTTGACGTCATCTTTACAGAATCACCTCAGGTGATTTAGTTTTATGATTGACAGTATCAAGTCTCTTTGTCCTTTCAAAATAAAAGCATCTGTTATTGTTACGCCTATAACATAACATATCATAACAGTTATCAAAACAGGCTTTTGCATAGTACTGTATATATGTCTTTTATTTTGCCCATGTGTGCATCGATTAATTGATTAATTGATTGTTAACGTTATAGATAATTGAGTTGGCAGGTTTCGCCCATCCCTAATGCTGTGTAAAACGTAAATAAAATTAATGCATCAAATTCAGAGAATATATGTTAACAAAAAGCAAACGCTTCTGACTTTGAGCTGTATATATCTTGTCTTTACACTATATTCAATTAAATCAAATCATTTGAAAATCATTGCATTCTGTTTTGACCTGCCTATGACACTCAGAACAAGCTGGGGGTCATTAAAATCACTTGGCATCATCTTTAGTTGACCACGCATGTATGTACAAAAATCATGGCAATATCTGTTATGGAGATATTTTAGTCCCCTAGCAACATCAATGTGTCCTCATATGGTGGACTGGTCTGAACTTTCCACTCTTGTGTGGACATTTTGGTCATCATGAGTCTGTCACACAGTTTCTGAGAAGTTTCAAACCTTTGTGTGCTCCATTTAGACTCCAGAAAAGCCAAATCAACTAGAAGTGAGCGGACTGTGAGAGCAGCTGCAGATGGTTTTTACAGTCAGCTCCAGTGTGGGCTGGAGTTCTCAGTGTTTAAAGTGAGTTGTCATTCACAGGAAGGTAAACCGAACAAACTGAAACAATATTTTCCTGTGATTGAACACTTCACTGCTCATTGTATTCTCTAATGTGGTAAACCACACCCACTTCACCCATTTAGCAGCTCAGAAAGATTAAATAAACCATAAAATGCTTTTCATGCTCAAAGACAGAGACTGACTGACTGTGTGTGTGTGTGTGTGTGTGTGTGTGTGTGTGTGTGCATCTATAAGGGGCCCAAGTGTTGGACTATACGTCCACATGTCCAGGCATGTCCTCGGCTCTCTGTGTCCCACAGTTGGCCTCTATAATTATGATCTCACAGGGTAATGGTCCTGTGCTCGACCTTCCAACACCAACAACTTTTTCTCGCTCAGCCGTTTCAGTTTGTTTGCGCCAAAAACAGCAATTTATTATTTTTTTTTTAATTTATTATTATTTGAGTTCAACGACTGGAAGTGATGGATATTACATTTTCCATGTCAGATTTCTTCCTCATGAGTTCTATTTGAAGGCAACCTTATCAAAAACATACTCATAACTAATATTCATTGTGAATTGGCCATTCTTGCTTTGGTCATTTTGTGTTATACATCTGTAAAGTTGGACTCTGGAAAGTCTGGAAATGGTAATTACAATTAATTATGCAACATATGACATGAATCCACACTGACAAGTTGTTTGGTGTCAGTTGATGACGAGCCTATGAAGACTCTAACTGTGTTTCCATTCAGCAAATTTTTAGCAAACTTTTCAAATGTTGCAAAAAAGAAATGCAAATTAAGGCGCATTTGCATCAACTGGTTTGGAGAGAATGAACTAGACGACAGTGTAGTTTCATCAGAAGTTTGCTAGAAGTAGATCTAGTGATCCTGAAGTCATGTTGGCCATCTATGAGAGGGAAATGTAGAGGGGTCTTCAAGAATTTGGTTCAATTACGCAACTTTAAATTATTCTTTCATGTCCCCAAGGCCATGGCTGTGTTCCATGCTGAAGACAAATTCATATAATATCTGGGAATATGCTGAGAAACTACTGATCAGTCATGTGAGTTAAATGTCCACTATGTCAGAACTTCAACCTTGTGTAAAAAATTTGCGTTATTAAGGAAATTTGATCAAATTTTCAATTTCCAGTCAGCTTTCCTAATCCAATACTTAAAAATTGTGTATGACAATATATGAAGCAAACAAGGCCACTGAACCTTTGTTACATCACCGTAGTAGATACTTTTAATTACTGTAAATCAAACAATAGTATAGAACTTTAAATTCTACCGCCATAAACTGTAGAAAACACACAGTTTTGCTGTAAAAAATATAAAATTTTCATGTAAAGTTAATGGAGAAATACCACGATGAAACAATTATCCTCAAAGTAATGGGATTATTCTGTATAAATTACAGTTTTTGCTGATATTTACATTTACATACGTTCACTGTATTTTTTACGGTGATGTTCTGGCAACCACAGCTGCCGGTAATTTACCGTAAATTAAACAGATTTTTTTTACAGTGTAGTACAATGTGGTCACTGCTTTAGATATTTAAATTATCTTGTGTTCATCTATTTGAACGGATGCAGTGAGTGTGATAGCTTCTCCATTTCTTATCTACTGCTCCTCCTTGTTGTCTTCCAGTAAGCATTACTAATCTTGAGGTGAAGCGTCTTTTTGTGGCTTCTCAGACATCGCACCTTAAATGAGTCACCTCTTTTCTCTAAACAAGTCCTTTTTGCTGTGGGTCATTTCATCCTTGAGCCATGTGTGACATCATGCGTGTGTCATCAGAACAGTTTGTACCGCGGCGCTCCCTCCTCTTCCTCCTCTTCCTCCTCCTCAGAGCCTCGTGGCAGGTGCTTATCAGGCCCACCAGCCGGACCGCTCCTTCGTCTCGGAACCGGGCCGGCCAGAGGAGGATAACGTGGCCCACTCCCATTTTCAACACCGCATTGTTGTGCCTGGCAGTGATCGCCGCCAGATTGAGATCTTGCGGGAGAAAGTGTCATTTCCTTCAGTTAATCCCACCCGAGTGCCGCCCGCTGCCACCTTCCTAAGAAAGCCGGGAACGAACATTTCCAGCCCGTCTGTCAGTCAATGCAACACAAAATGACCGTGTATTAACAATGCTGCTGCTCCCTCTGGAGATCCTAACCGTGATAAACACAAATCCACACGCCCATGAACACATGTAGTCACACAGCCTCGGCTTTTTGACCTCCACCTCACACAACTTTCTCCAATCTTGACTGTTCCTGTATCTGTGTTGTGCTGCAGTTTTAAAGGAAAATTGCCTTTTTTGGTGGAGTTCCTGTTGGAGGAAGGGAGAGTTTAGGAGGGAAAAGTTAGCGAAAGAACCTGATTGTTGGTGGGATTAAACAAAAAGAACAAGTTGGATTGTAAATGTAATGTACGTCTCAGGTTTCCAGCTGAGTCTAGCAGATTTCATACTAACAAACACTGGCCAAATGTGAGCCGGCTTAGGCCCAGATACGGCTACTGGATTTGTTGAGGTGTTGAATTCAACTAAAGTTAGTAGCACTCAGCTTTGGTTCAGTGTCACACACCGGAAACTAGTGAGCGCACTTGATGACATGTCATTTATCTTTTGTCTGGCTTGTACTGGAGTTAGGCTGCTCTTGGACCTGATACTGGAAAAGAAACCCAAATGTGACATCTTTTTAAAAGAAAAAAAAAAAAGACTATGTGCAGAACTCTGCAGCTTCAAGTGCCTTTTGTCGAACTCAGCTGCTTCAGAAAAAGAAGTGTGACTTATTTTTGCCTTTATATTCAATTTGAGCAATGTGTCAAGTGGAGTTGAAGTTGATTTGTGTCTCTTGCCGGTCTGGTCTCGTACCTGTGCTTAAAACCTAAAACTTTTATTAATATGACATGTTATAGCAAATTCAAAAGCAGCCTACATCAGCAACCTGTGCAGACAGCTTCAAGGTGCTAAATCAAACTTGAGTATTTCCAACACATAAACTTTACTTTGGCAGGCAGCCAGGTATATTCACGCCATCTGTGATCGATTTTACTATTTACCCTCGCTCTATTGCACATGCTCTGCAGAGAACCACACATAGAGAGAGAAAGATGTTCTCTGGTGATATGTTAGATGATGCAATATGACTAACAGAGCCAGAAGTGTCTGACAGGCCGTGCACCGCCGAGCGGAGGATGGCAACATGACGGAGATCAGTAGATATGGGAGGGGGAAAGTTGTGCACGGTGCTCTTTGTTTCTGTGTATTTGAAGGTTCATGTTTTTGTGGTGACGGAACGAGACAGAGTTCATCGCAAAGAAAGCTCAAAATGCACTGATATGGAAACATTTTAGACAAAAGAGGTGCTTCCAGACTAACCCTTGTGTCAAGTCAGTCATGGGTTGATTTCACTTTTGGTTTCAAGGGCTTTAATCGTCTCAGATGTACAGCTGTCAGCAGGATACATGAGGCTCTATATGCATGCCTTTTCAATCTTTTCAACCACTCCCAACTTTCCCAACCCCCAGCCTTTAGTGTCTCAATGAGGTGCATCAGGCTTTCAAAGATGTACATCCATCAGAGTCATCGTCATCAATCAAACCCCAGGCTTAAAACCAAAAGTCATCATGGGGATTTACTGTAAATTAGCTTCCATATTTAGACACTTCACAATTTAACCCATTGAGGCCTGAAAAACCGCTGGGTGATTTTAAAATAAGCCTCTAATTTTCTGGAAATTCTGGAAAAATTCTGGAAAAAAAAGTGTGAACTCTCCTACTAAATAATAGATTTTTCAGCCTCTGTAGCAGATAGAAATGAAATTCAAAAAGTATTTGAGAGCTTATACAAATACTACAAAACGACGCAAACGCTTTCCAGGCTTCAATGGGCTAATTCACCTATACCTCACCACTGGAACTGCTTCCAGTAAAAACATACAGAAGTGTTTTTATCTAACCCCATACATGCCTAAATTTAAGCAAGAAGTTTTGGTGGAAACTGTATCCTGTGGACACAGAAATCTGTTTATAAAAGCCACTATGCATGTATTGACACAAGTAACTTTGAATGAGGAAGAGGTTCATGTTTCATTATATTTTCTTCTTTTTTGAATTGTGCCTCTGTTTATACATTTATTAACACCCAAAAAGACAGTCTTCATTCTCATGATTTTTGCTTATTTTGGTGGTTATTTTTCCTCTTTATTCCCTCTTACCTCCATCCATTTATATTCTTCCTTTACTTTGGGAAAATGAGATGCAAGGTTTTCACCCAACAATAAAACTAATCTCTATTTTGTAGGCTGATACTGCATCATTGTCATGTATCAATCAAAGATGGCAGTTGATTGCTTGAATCAAATTCAAGGGCCTCTTACTCTTTTTTTTATTATTCCTGGGCATGCCTGCTGTCTATCAGAACCTAATGGGGATTCAGAGTCACAATAGATCGGTATAGACCTTTCTGTGGGAGTCCCCTCCCTCTGAAGAGACATATTAACAGGCTTCTGTGACTAATGGATGTAGTGGGATCTAATTTAAAGCAACCAGGGTATCAAATCCACGCGTGCACAAAGACATTAAAGGAAGTCCTCTGGGAGGCCGCAGAGTTTTGATCCCCGCCGCCTCTCGTGGGACGCCGAGCCGTTCATTATGCTGGATAAAAAACCAGGGCACAGAAAAGAAAATACAGTATTCTGTGCCTCTAAACTCCCTGTAATTTATTGAACGATACACAATGTTTGTAGTGGAGATCGTCATCACGTATCATGTCACAGGAAGTGTAGTGGGTGTGTGTCTGTGTGTTGTTTTTGAAGTGCGGTGGGTGGATTATGGCGTTCAAAGACAGGAGGGCTTAAGAGGAATCAATCAGGACAGTAATGGTGCCACACTGAGCTTGTTTTTGTCCGACGTAAAGTAGTAATACAAACAATTTAACACTTAGCTTCACTTCTAGGTGGCAATAATTGTTAGTTGACTGTAAGCTTGTTCCCATGGTGCATTTCATGTCGTTGTACTTAATAATTCTCAGAAAATACAAACTTGTGTGGAAATGTTCACAAATATCTTTTGGTTATTTTGGCTCATTTTCTGTAAACTCTTAAAGCATTAAAAACCAGAAAACTGGTTACAAGATTTTGCACCTGAATTTGAAGCAAAACTGTACTTTTAAATTTGAATCAAAATTAACGCCTTCATTTTTGTGATTCATTTGAATTTTTTTAAGAAAAAGGACTGATTGTATGCATTTTTGCTGTGGTTTGATGAATGAGGAGAACAAGCGGAGAGGTGGTTGTTCAATGCACATTTAATCCACAGGACGTCGGATTCAGTTCTGGCTGCAGAATGAGTGAAAAGGTTACAGAGACTGAAATTTGCAGGTTGCTCAACGTTGTGCTTACATGGTCAAGTTGTCAACACAATGTAAAATATCTTCAGTGTGGTCAGCTTATATGGTCAGCCTGTCAACACAGCTGACATCTTACTCAAGTGCTCAGAGGCAAGTCTTGTTCCTCAAATACTCAAATACCTAAGTATAAGTTTATACATGCTGTGCAGAATTACAAAGGACGGTGCTTAAAAATGCTCCAGAGTCGGCCGAAATGTATCATTAGGGATATTCCGGACACTGGACACCAAGGTTATAATAGTTTTGGATTTTTCATTAGTTTTAGTTTTAATTTTGTTGTGAATTTTTGTTTTCAAATTCAGTTAGTTTTAGTTAGTTTTAAGAGTGAGTTTTCTAGTTTTAGTTTAGTTTTTATTTTTTGAAAATGCTTAGTTTTAGTTTAGTTTTTATTAGTTTTAGTGTTAGTTTTAGTTTTTTTGTAATGGGCTATGTGTTGGGTGCCAGATTCAAAGTGGTCATAATAAATTTTGCCTTTATTTCCTTTGGTTTATCCATCTCAGCCCCAATAAGGTTATTAACTGTTTTGAATTTTGGTTGGAGTGTAGATATCCAAGTCTCAGTAAACATATTCACCATGTGTTGCATGTTCAAATAGAAACACTGAATTATGAATGAAAAAAGTTGACAAAAACGAAAACTAAGGACATTTCCGCTATAATTTTAGTTAGTTTTGTAACCACACAATACAGTTTCAGTTAGTTATCGTTTTTTTAAAAACTCTAGTTTTTATTTTTATTTCAGTTAACAAAAATGTTTTTTCAATTCTAGTTTTCATTATTTCGTTAGTTTTCGTTAACTATAATAACCTTGCTGGACACACAGGGATGAAGTATCTCCTCTGGTCTGGGAACGCCTCTGGACACCCCAGGAAGAGCTGGAAGTTGTTGTTTGGGGGAGGGATGTCTGCAATACTTTGCTGATCCTGCTGCCCCCGCAGCCCGGCCATGGAAACATAGATGAAAATGGTAGGATGGATAGAAAACCTTGCATTCTAAAAGTGGCCACTCTATGCGTTCCCACCAGTCTCACATTTACAAAACTTTGATCTTGAGAAGAGATTAATTATGATTAATCTCAGCAAATTGTGCAATTAATTAGTTAGTTTTTTAATTGATTGTCAGCCCTAGTTTGCATATATAGTAGATGTCCATTAGTATTCCAGTATAATTATTTGCAAAGAGTGTTCCTGTGCATGTATTTCTTTGCATGTGAATGTGTGTTTGCAGACACACAGCGTGCTGTTTGGTGCAGTGATTGTGAGGGAGCAGTTATGGCTTTATGGTTTAATTGCTCCTCTGCCCCGCTGCTGTCGACAGAGACACGCCCAGCCCTTCCCTCTTCACGAGGATATTTTCACAGGAGGTGGGCACCTGCCTCAGCTTCCTCACTGATTGTTTCCAGGACGGGGGGCCTCTATAGTCCTGACATTTTTTGCACTGAGGTAACGTTTCCTTGCATTATGGTCGCAGAATAGCTCCCCTTGTCTATTGTGCTGCACGTTAAAACTCCTTATGGATTCGTGCACAGTGATGGGGGGAAAGTGGAGAGAGGGAAGGGGGGAGATTCCGGGGAATTCCAGCAGCATTCCTATCAGATTGCCTTCCTCGCTCTCTGCTTTTTTTTTTCTTCTTCTTTTCAGCATAATCAGTGCAGCTCTGTGGTGTCAAGGCCATGTCAGAGCTCTCTACTTCACACATAATATTGACAAGAACTTGCATATATTTGCAGCTTGAAGAGCATCTAAATAAATGGTGAATGAAGAAGTGGCAAAAACTAAAAGTCACAATATTTAAAGGTGTTTTTTTTCCTGAATATTTGAAGATGATGTGTGATTTAAGATAACTAGTGCAGTGCCCGTAGGAAGTATGTATTTGTATAGTGGGAGATTAAGTAGATTTTTCAATTATGGCCAAATGAGGTGGTGTGTGAAAGTGGGATGTACAATCAGGTGTAATACTCTTGCATAGTGTTAATATACAAAGTGTATATTGAGTAATACATGCATGTACATTGAGATATAAATAGACACAGAAATAGTTATTTTAACACAGACACGCTATCTTTCCGTCCATATTATGCTTAGCTGTCGGTTAATAAAGTTTTGCTTTTACTGTTTTCAACGGTGGTGTAGTGGTTAGAGCAAGCACAGCAAGAGGGTCGCCGGTTCGCCTCCCGCCTGCGGCTCTTCTGTGTGGAGTTTGCATGTTCTCCCTGTGTCAATCAGGCTTCCTCCCACAGTCCAAAAACATGCACTTAATTGGTGACTCTAAATTGCCCATAGAGAGTGTGATTGTCTGTCTCTATGTGTCAGCCCTGCGATAGTCTGGCGACCTGTCCAGGATGTACCCCGCCTCTCGCCCAATGACAGCTGGGATAGGCTCCAGTGACCCGCGACCCGAATGCGGATAGGCGGTTAATGGTAATGAATATTTTCAATGGATCAAACTGATGCGGAAGAAAGGGCTTAAATCTCCGCTTAGCATGCTAATTGTGAGATAGCATATTACGCAGTATGCTGCACTAAAAGTACATTAACATTAACCTAATTAGCTGATATATTATATTGCATGTAAGTATCTCATATCAAATGATAATGGGCATTGCGCTAAGCAACATGAATGTCATCCCTGAATTAGATAGTAATGAAACATAAGAAGTGAAAGAAGCTAAATCTCTGCTTAGCATGCTAATCGCGAATAACAGAATTTGCACATTACATGCAGACCACAACAACGTCTGCAACTCCATAAAACACTTTTTTCAGTACGCACACCATCCAGCACATACACATTGAACATTGATATTCGCTGAAAAATATTATATATTCCAATAATAATATTCGAATATTATTGGAAAATCAAACCTTGAAGCACACTTTAAAACTCTGAAAGATAGGTAGGCTGAATAGACTTACAGATGAGATGAGTCAGGGTGGAAATCCAGAGTGAATTGTGTTACTGACCAGGTGTAGGCCTATCACACAATGGGGCGGAGCTCCCCTAAAAGGGGGCGGGGCTCCACTAACAGGGGCGGAGCTCCCCTAAAAGGCGTCCAATCAGAAACAGTACAATGCTGCAACACGTCCTACGTAAATAATGATATTTTGAAAAACAAATTCAAAAATCGAGGATGCACACACACACACACACACACACACACACACACACACACAGACGCTTCTTGCTTTTATAGATAGATTTCTGAATCAGTTTAAGTTTCTATTTTTAAAAAAGGAGGAAATTATCTCCTCCTGGTAGAACCATTTTCTTTAATTATTTCAATCAAATGATTCAGTTAATGTGCTTCCACAGTGAAAGGAATCCTTAGACGAACAAAGATATTTGGGGGTTTTCTTTCATCCCAAGCACACTTTAAATGCAAACACTAAACACTTTCCCACTCACACGTTTTGAGATAATCACACAGCCCTCAGAGCTGCATCGAGTTTCAGAGCGATTAGAGCTAGAATTAGAGCCGGATCTCCACTGGAGATCCAGTTATCCAAAGAAGAAAAGAGACAAAAGATAAAAAGACAAACAAACAAAATCAGGGTTTGAAGCGGCTTCTTATCCGTGTTGACGGTAAACAGAGAACGGAGAGTGTGAGGTCAGTGTGAGTGTTGTAGGTCTGCTGATGGAGCTCTGAGTGTTTACACGGTGCTGCTCGGTTTGACTCCAAAGCCTCAAAGCCAAATCCAGCTCCCTGTCCCTGCTGTCTGATCGCCCACCAGTTCATCCGTCATCAGCAGAGTGCTGGACAAAGTGCTCAGCAGTGGCTCTACCATTTAAGAATACTCCAATACAAGTCATTGTCAAGTATCAGCAACAAATTATAATATATTTAAAGCAAAAGTACTCATTATCAGTGGCTGAGAGAGTTCAATGCACTGCAGTTTAACGTATATAAAGACAACATCTTCACCACAAGCCAATTCACAGATCTGACAGCACACTCAAAACTGATAAATACACTTTATTAACATTGGGATCATGGATCACGTTAAGATAATGAATATTACTACTTGATTTACAACACCGATACTGCATGTCCAGGCGTGATTAATATTTGGAAAATATGACATTTTTGTTGCCAAAAGACAAGCAAACTTTCATCATCATTAGCAGCTCTCTGTCAATATACAAAACATAAAATTCTTCTCTTCTCTTCATGAATCCCCAGGTGAGATGTATGGAGTTTTTAGCTGCTGTAAGTGACATTTTATTTTATGCCTTAAAGGAACACTTCACCCTGAAATGGACCATTAATATACACTACCGGTCAAAAGTTTGAGAACACCCCAATTTTTCCAGTTTTTTATTGAAATTCAAGCAGTTCAAGTCAAATGAACAGCTTGAAAGGGTACAAAGGTAAGTGGTGAACTGCCAGAGGTAAATAAAAAAAGGTAAGCTTAACCAAAACTGAAAAATAATGTACATTTCGGAATTATAACGAGCAGACACAGACGGCCTTTGCTTCCGGCAGCAGAGGAGTACAGACGTGTATTTGTGAGCTCTTATAAGATTAGCAGACTACAGCAGACTACAGCAGCAAGATGCCTCCCTTTTCCGCGGATGATTACCACAAACTGTTCCAGAAGATAGCAGTACTGGAAACAAAAATTCACCGGCTCGAAGTGAATGTGGAGGTAAATGGACAGAATGGGAATGAAACTACTCTGCCGATTTCCCTTAACAGTGAAAGGGAGCAGGCTAACGGAAAGCTAACTAGCACCACCAAGACGCAGCAGGAGCTGGGTGTAAATGGCAATAAACCAACAAGTCCTCCCTGGAACTCTCTTGGTGCAAAGCCAAAGCACTACAAATCACCTCCCTCAGTTTTGGGAAGACGGTTATCAGGCAGAACCCAGCACCTGGAGACTTACGATGACACCGAGTGGCCTGCACTACCATCATACAGGAATGTCGCTTCAACCCCAGTACCAAAGAGAAAGCAACCATGGACCAAGGTTACAACAAAAACGAAGAGCAAATTGCCCCAAGACACAGGAATTCTACGGAAGAACAGATTTGCTCCACTCTCCCAGAATCCTGACTCCCCGAAAGTGGGCTCATCTTCCAGCTCCAGAGAAAGGTATGAGGCTAATTCATATGCTAAAAGGCTACAGAAAGAGCTAACCACTGGGCCCCAAACTCTGATAGTGGGTGATGGAGCTTTGAATGAGATAAAACGCTCTTGCAGCAAGAACACCAAAGTACTCTGTTTTACCAACGACATGGTGTCTGATATCTCAAAGAAGATCCTGAACATTGCTGCTGAGCATCCAACAGCTAATGCTCTCATCATACACACAGGAGCCCTTGATGTTGTGAAGCAACAATCAGAGGTATTAAAGCAAGACTTCACTGATCTGATTAACAAAGTTCAATGTTTAAATACTGAGGTGTTTTTCAGTGGACCACTACCAGGAGTTCGGCAAGGGGATGAGAGATTCAGCAGGCTGATGATGCTAAACAGATGGCTCAAAGATATGTGTGCCGCCCAATCAATGAACTTTATTGACAATTTCAACATCTTTTGGGGACGCAGGCACCTCTTTAAGGCAGATGGATTTCGCCTTAACAAGGCAGGAGTGCAGTTGCTAAGCTCCAACATTTTTTGTCATTTTGTGTCTTTTGGTGTCTTTTTTTGTCATTTTGTGTCTTTTTTTAGTCATTTAGTCCAACATACAATGTGATTTTGAATCTTTTTTTTACTTTCAAAACACTATCATGCTCAATAAAGAATTTTAAATGTTGCAAATGTGCATTCATTTCAAAGTACACTGAGACATTAAACTGCATAATTTTCAATTAAATTCTGGAAAAGTTGGTGTGTTCTAAAACTTTTGACCAGTAGTGTATATCAACATTTGTTACCTTAAAATCATCTCCTAAACTTTTCTCACCTGCCTCTGTTGTGAATAGAGGATCCAAAAATGGAGAAAATCCTTGATGAATTGAAGTGGAAACAGGGAGCGTGTTTAACTATATTAGGGTTGGGCGATGTTTCTTGAATTGGCACATGACGATGTCCACAGTTAAACATCACTACAGGCTATGATCTCGTCTGCACAGGTAAAAAAAAAAAACTGCTACAGGAGCTTAAAACATGAGTGTGTTCATAGACGTTTGAATAAGCTCGAACAAATACTTTACTTTGCATTCGTTCAAACTTCATTTTGGGGAAAAGTAAATCAGAATGTATGACTTTTTGAAACACTTCATAAATGCCACTGCAACCCCGTGCTCAGGTGTTCTTGAGGACAGCTTTTAAATTACGATGTTGGGCTCAGTGGTTGATGATTGACAGCATCAGTGAAGGATGATGGCATCATCCATCTATCCACCCAACCCCAAACTATATCAAAACATCTGTTTGCAAACTCTCACGCAGCTCATACAGTTTAATCCAGGTCTTATTTGTCTGTATGCTCAATCTGCATCCATCTGTAATATGCTCAGTCATTCCCAGACACGTGCATTTTCACCAAAGTTTATTCATTCATTTCTCTGTTTCTGTTTTTTCTTTACAAATTCCCGATAACACAAGTAAAATCTGTACTCGGATGGTCATTTTAACTGTGACATATTCCTAGAAACAAGCCGAACTCTGCATCCACAAATAAAACGTCACACGATTACATCAGAAAACTTTTAGTAAACGACGCAGCTCCTCGACGACCTCCTGATTGTTCTGTGTCCTTTATACAAATAATAGAGAAAAGCTAAATAAAGGAATTAGGAGCTGAGAGGAAAAACGTTTCTCCTTTTATAAGACAAGAGCCGGATCAGCTCCAAGTTCAGGAGGAAGGTTGGACAGAGGGGGTGTGATGTTTATCTCTGCAGCCTTAAATCATCTTGGCATTAACTGCTTGTGAGCGTACTTAAATAATTAGCTCTACATGTTTTTTGTCAACACCACGAGCATGAAAATCCATGACTCAGGAGTGAAATTAGGAGTTTTTATCTTGCTTTGTGATGTCTATTTCTGCAGAATCTGTGACTGTGTGCTCGCCTGATGTTCTCCTCCACATCTGTATTGTGTGTTTTTGTGTATTTATGTGTGTTCTGGTGCTCCAGAGAGCACACAGGAACATTTTCCCACTGCTACGTGGAGCCGCCGTTCTGTTGTCGCGGACCCACAGCCGCACTGGTCATTGTATTTGTGTCCTGTGTATCACTTCCTGCGTCAGATTGTGGATTGTTAGCGAAACAATGGTGTGTTTCGCCTTGAAAGGACACCTCAATCATTTACCACTAGGCTGTAAACGAAGGCGTGCACAGCGCTGTAGCTCTGAGACAATATGTATTTTTCCCCCCAAGCGCTGTCACTTGAATGCAGCCTGAGCCGACAGTCGACGTAATGAATCATAATTTAGATATGAGCATAGCCCTGATTTCCCCCCCCCCCCGCAACATCTAAACACAATACAACAAACTGCAAGTGACATTCACGGTGTTCCCCGTGAAGAAGCAGGGCGCCACATTTCTAAACCCTCCCATTTTTTGTTGATAAGGGAGAGAAAAAAGCAAAAAGGAGAGATCTGCTCAGAGATACTACAGACTCCCTCTATATTTCCAGTAAAAAAAGAAGATTTATGCGTTCTTGACGGGTTAGAAAAGAGCCTGTCTATAAAACGACCTTATTTCCTGTGAATTCAGCCGGCGTGGGTTATTATCTACTGTACTTAACCAGAAGTATTCGTGTGAGCCAAGGCAAACATGCCCACCTCCACAAATATGCAGTCAAGCACACACTTGTCGCTCCTGGTTGTGGTTGTGGTGATGGTGGTGAGAGTGAAGCCTCTCCCGCATCCCAACCTCCCACCGAGGATGTTGTGCAAAGTAAAAAAAGAAAAAGAAATCAAAGCAAAGTGAAGGACAGCGCAGCAAAACTAACGTGTTTAGACCAAATGGCATTCTTCAGGTCAGGAAGTGTTTCTTCATTAGGCTCCGACATGTTGCTGCTGCTGCTGCTGCACCACCACAGTGAGTGCACAGTATCAAAGTGTTGGGTTAGTTTAGTTGAGTGCTTTTCTTTTGGAGGCAATGTTTTTTACCTTTATGCCATCACTGCATTTAAAGTCACTTTGCAGAGTCAGGTTTGCACATTAGACATGATCATAGAATGCAGATATTTTTGGTTTAAAGTAGTTTTAGCGTCATGACACAAATGCTTTGACAGTGTAAAAAAATTAATTGGAGGATTATCTCAGCTTCTGCAGGGATCAATCTTACTATGAGTGTTTTACCTTTGAAACTTGAGTATTAAAAGAGAAATTAAAATCTGATTTCTACAATTTAATTATTCAAAAAAAGCCAAAGGCACTGTAATTTAAACCAACTAACTTAAATTTAGGCTTTCAGTGAAGAGCCTACTTGCATGTTGTCCTAAAGTTTCTCTTTATGTGCAATCGCACTATTTTCTGAGCTCTGTTCCTCTATTTTCTTCTGTAAACTTTAATCACCAGTGTCTTTTGTGGAACATAAAATGCATGTGAGAATCACTTGACACGATCTTAATTCTTTGGATGTTTTCTGCAAAAAAAACAATCAAAGCTAAAAACCATAAACCTCAAATTTAAAATGTTTCTCATATAAGTTTTGACCTAAAGGTAATATGTGACATTTCCACATTAAAATGTCTAAAAAATGAACTGGGACATTGTCTAAAACATACATTGAACAGAATGCAATCATTTGCTAATCTTAGGGGAAAAAATGATTAGACCACCCTTGTTTTCTTCAGTTTATTGATCATTTTAATGCCTGGTACAACTAAAGGTAAATAAAGGTTTGGACAAATACAATGATAACAATAAAAATAGCTCATAAAAGTTTAATTGAGAGCTGATATCTAGACATTTTACAAGGTTTTCTTGATAATGATTTTGGTTATTACCAAGAAAACCACAGAAAACGGCTAGAAATCAGCTCTTAAACTCTGGATAATTTAGCTCTCAGTAAAAACTGGAGGACATTTAGGTGTGAGAAACCAATTTGAATGTGGGCATTGTGCCGTCTTTTGTTGTTGTTTTGATAGAGAGAAAAGCGACCCAAAAAAATCACATACTGCACCTTTAATAAAACAGACAACAGAGTAAAGGTTTGTTCCTGCAGAACAGCCTCAGTCCAATAAAGAAAAACACATCACTCGTTTGAATACAATCCACAAAGAAATCCTTATTCACCTGCGAGGTTACCCACAGCCGAGCTGACATGATGTTCATCTCTTCATCAAAGAATGTAAAGTGTTCATTCACACTCACACTGCGTGGCAGCGAGGTGGATAACAGTGGGAGAAAGTGGTGGTTTTCTTTCAGCACTATCTGCTGCCGCCGCACTACAGGGCCATCAGATGAACAGCACAAAGGCAGCGAGCAGATAAAACACACGAGTCTCTGATCAGACTGAGATACGGATGATACCTGCCATCTATTCAGCGTGTGACGGAGAATATTTAACTACCCACTCAGACCTCCAGGTCGTTGTGTTCAGTGTTGTGTCTGAGATTCTAGTCTGACAGCAAAATCCAAAATCCAGCAACACCCCTCCTCCGCTCCCTCCACTGGCTACCGGTGGCTGCGCGGATACGCTTCAAGACTCTAGCTCTGGCGTACTCTGCTGCTAACGGTTCAGGTCCTACTTACATCCAGGACCTTGTCAAACTCTACACCCCTGCTCGTCCTCTACGCTCTGCATCAGCCAAACAGCTGGCGACTCCCACCCTGCGTGGGTCAACTCGCCTCAAAACCTCTTCCAGACTTTTCTCTGTCTTGGCTCCCAAATGGTGGAACAAGCTCCCCACCGACATCAGGACCTCAGACAGCCTGGACATCTTCCACCAGGCTGAAGACCTATCTCTTCCAACAATACCTCGGTTAAGTCATGGTCACCTAACAGATATATAAAAAAAAAAAAAAGCTCTTATTCTTTTTTTTTTTTTTTTTGGGGCATTTTGTAGCTTTATTGATAGGAGAGATATTGAGATGAGCCGGATTCGAACCCGGGCCGCCCGCTTACGAGGACTGGGCCTCTGTGGTATGCGCTCTACCAAGTGTGCCACCAGGAACGCCCAAAAAAAAAAAAAAGCTCTTATTCTTTTCTCTTCTTTTCTTCTTTAACATATAGCACTCCTTAGCAATGACAGTTAGCTCTTAAAGTTATGTACTTACTCGATTCCTGTGGTCTATGTCTAGTACCATCAGGTTGAATGCACTTATTGTAAGTCACTTTGGACAAAAGCATCTGCTAAATGACATGTAATGTAATGTAATGTAAAAAATCCTGATCCGTCCGCCCCCCTCTGCTTTGAAAAGAGACATTTATTCCCCTTATTTGTGCCTCTTTGTCTTTACAATCTCCATGTGCACACTTATAGTCACAAAGTGCTTGTGATTCGATGCACAACATATGAATATTTGATCCACCTGCTCTCTGATGTGACTTCTCAGGTGTGCAGGATACATTCAGCCTCATCCGTACATTTTAAAAACTTCACAGAGTTCACAGAAAGCCCCCTGAGCTCACGCAGGTATTAATTTGCAGTGATTACCTGTAGCTTCACAGGACCTACAGCACCTTCAACCAGCAGTCTCAGACCAGGAGGGGGGGTCTAATTGACAGTGTCTGTGGGGAGGTGGGGTCGTTTTGTCCCTTCCTTTCATGGCTGAGGGCTCTCCACCCTGCACAGCTTAATGAGATGTTTACATGGAGCTGGGTGTGGGAACCGGGGCCCATATGCTGCTGTGTAAGATGACAGGGACCTGCTTTGTGTTTTGGCCTTGTTAAGAGGTTTTAGTGCTGAAATCAGAGCCTTCAGCCTCCACAGACCTGCAGCGCGCTGAGAGACACTCGGCATAACATCTGCTAGTAGTCAGAATGGAAGAAAAGATGGAAGGTGTGGATCAGGCTTTTAGCATGTAGTTTAACAGACATGCTTCCTTTCTGTTTTGAGCTGCAGGTTCTGCTTTTTATTTTTATTTCATTGCTCATACAATACCAGAATTTTTGACCAATAGTAAAATGCTACTTTTTTCAATACCGTTCTTCGTTGAATTTAAGTTTGCATTTTATCCACACGGCCCTTTTTTAAGTTCAAAAAAATATGTCAATAATTTTAGGAAAGTTGCTGGCTGCAGAAGTTGTTTCCGAAGCTATTCAACTGTTCAGGAAACAGTTCTGACAGAGTATACTGGCACCTTAATCCCTCAAGCGTACCTATATGTATGCTTGTAAGCCCTCTACGTGTAGGGCTCTTCGTGATGCAGAAAACGTGGATGAAATTGTGGAATTTGATGATAAAAATTCACCAAATGCAGGTGCAATTAATAAAAAACAGGGTTTTCCCTATATGCCTGAGCCATATGAACAGAAACATCTATACTGCTATAGTTTGGTCTCAGTTATGGGCACACTTACTCTCTCCTTTGCTCTCTGTGTTGGTGTTTCACTGCGGGCGGGGCTAGGCTCCTCCTACCAGCAACAATGTAGAACAGCTCAGTGCCGCTAAAAATGCACAGTGGTGTTTGTGTATCTTTTTGTGAGACTTTTTTTTTTTTTGCAGTGAGGCTCATTCGCATAGAAAGGGGCTGATTTTGCACCAAATTTGTGCACATAATCTCATTTAAATGTGTGCAAATAGAACCAAGCCAAGCAGTGCAGGCAGGTGTGCAGAATTGCATGGTTTGTTTTTGCCTTATTTGCACATTTAGTGGCCGCAAAAGCCTCGCAAAAATTTAAATTGAGGCACCCATAAGGCAACCAGACAGACAGACAGACAGGTTTAAGTGTCTCAATCTCCGTGATAAAGGCAGTAAACCATCGTGGCTCCAGTGTTATCAGACACACACCTTTGATTTAGAGCTGCTGCACCTGCTGCTGCTGCTGCTCACACACTGACCTCAGCCCAGAGGAACTGAATCCGCCCGCCAGCAAACACCTGCTCACCTGCCCTGTGTGGGTCTGTGTGTGTGTGTGTGTGTGTGTGTGGGAGGCGGGGTTTCTTTTAAGGTTAAATATTTGTGGTTTTCAGGAGAGTCAGAACTTGTGCAGCATTGTGATGTTTTTCACTGGAAAAACCACAAAGACTCACATGTCACACACAGATAACTACAGTTATTTATATTTTACACTTTGACTCTCAAAGTTTACATTTTGATGATAATGCATGTTTTTACAGTTTCTAAACTGTGTTTGTGGTGATCTTTTAAAGAAAACATGTTGGAGGAATAAAACCAAACCAGCATTGGCCTTATATAAACATATAAAATACTTAATATGAAAAGTACAACCTGAATCCTGAAGCTATTTAGCCAAGCAAACTGCATGAGAGTTTGATTAATATAAGGCTTTTATTCTGAAACTATAAAAAAATACTAAAATCTAAAAATGATGTTTAAAATAAAGGTGGCTGCTGAAACAGCTCAAAAATCATAAAAATATGTTTATAAAACATTGAATGTTTTTACCTTTATAAACTGACTGATCTGAATGCTTAACAGTTTGTGTGTATAGAATTAAATTATGTTGTGTTACTGATTCAGGACGCAGCTTACATCTTTTTAAAAGTGTTTTACTGAACCTAGTGTTATGGCTCTTACCTTCTGGTCCTGCATTCATTTATCACATTATATCTATTGTCTCTTGCTGCTTTGCTTGTTTTCGAATCATCAACACTAATATCAGAATGAATCCACTATAACCTGCATCAGCCCATTATTATGTAACAAAAATGACACATCATATTTCAGTTATTGCTGTTTCAACATGCTGCACAAAAGCCAGATAAACAGAGAAATATATCACACACACGGCAAGAGGAAGGTTAAAGAGGTGAATAACGCTTCATTTAGGAATGCCTGTTGCAACAGTTCATTCAGAAGGTGGAGATCAGTGTGTGTGTGTGTGTGTGTGTGTGTGTGCTTGTCTTTATATAGTTGTGAGGGCCAACCCTTGACAGAACACCAACATTGTGAGGACATTTGTAATTGTGAGGACATTTTTCGCGGTCCTCACAAAGAAAATGCTAGGATAGCCTCTAAAGGCCTTAATTAATCATCTGTATGAATTTCACAGAAGGTCCTAACAGAGATGGTAAACCCTGAAATGTGTGTGTTGGACTAGGGGAAACGGTGGTCCTCACAACTACATAAAGACATGTGTGTGTGTGTGTGTGTGTGTGTGTGTGTGTGTGTGTGTGTGTGTGTGTGATTGCTTGTCTTAATATAGTTGTGAGGGCCAAGCCTTGGCAGAACACCAACATTGTGAGGACATTTCTACTTGTGAGGACATTTTTCGCGGTCCTCACAAAGAAAATGCTAGGATAGCCTCTAAAGGCCTTAATTAATCATCTGTATGAATTTCAGGGAAGGTCCTAACAGAGATGGTAAACCCTGAAATGTGTGTGTTGGGCTAGGGGTGGTGATGGTCCTCACAACTATATAAAGACATGTATGTGTGTGTGTGTGTGTGTGTGTGTGTGTGTGTGTGTGTGTGTGTGTGTACAGAGCTGGAGTGGGCTTCCAGCCTGTCAGCGGGCTGTCAGGTGATCAAACAGTGCTCCCTCAGAAGGCGTGAGGCTTTAGAGCGGAGGAGGAGGTGAGGAGGTGCAGACTGAGGTCAAAGCTGGCTTTTGCTTCTGTGACCTGGTCCACCTGCAGGAGGTCACATCATCTGGCTGCACTAAGCATCATCACTTTATATCACTCCAACTGGCATGAAATATCACCTGCAGGGCATGAGTTAAAACATTTTTGTCTGCATGAGTCAGTAATTCTGGAGAAAAAGTGATGACATGGAACCTTGCAGCTGTCTTACCTCGGGCGTTACGCACCACTCTGATTTTTACACCTCCTAACTTTGCCACGTTTAATTTCCTCTGACCTTTCAGAGTACGTCCAAACGCATTACTTTGACTTCGGATCTTAAACACAGAGAAGGAAGTATCTTTGGCACTGAGATTCTGCAGTGTAGCTGTAATGAAGGTCTGCCATGATGCAGACTTTTTGCATTTTTTGCAGAGAACCAAACAGTTGTCTAACATTTTTTAGATAGCATGTTTGAATTCCAGAAAAACACCAGCGTAGTGTGTGAGAGCCAATACACCTATATCACCCAACCTGCAAAAATAATCAACCACCTGAACCCAACCTCACCTGCAAAAGGCCAGCTTTATGTACACAGCAAAATCTGTAGTGTTGTTTTTTCAGTGTTAATAATTTTGAGTTGATGAGTGTTGATTTTGGAGTTGTTTTAACACTTATTGATCAAAAAGCTCTGCCAGCGTTGTTACATGTTAACACCTGACACCTGAGTTAGATTCACTTCAGTTGGAGTTGATTTTCAGATTTTGTGTCTTGTTTGTTCGGCTAAGGACAGAATGCACTTTTAATGTATCTTAAAACAAAACAATGAATGTTAATTATCACATGCGTGAACGGAAATAACATGATTTTAGGGTTAAAAATACACTTTAATGTGTCAAAGTAACACAATATATGTTAAAAATGAACACTCACAGTGAAAGGGAATAACACGATTTCGAGTTAAAAGTGCACTTATGTGGTGTCATAAAACAACACCAAGCGTGTCCAATATTTAACACTATTAAAGAGTTAAAATATTAACACTTTTCAAAGTGTAATTTCAACTCAGAATCCGTGAGAACTATATAAACTCAGAAAAAGTGTTAAATTTAACACTCTTTGAGTTGAATTAACAACTCTAGATTTTGCTGTGTATAATGTCTGTGTTTGAGACAGTGACAGAGAGAAGGTGTGAATAGGGATGGGAATAATTAATCGATGATCGAGTAATGGTCGTTAAGAATTTGGTAATTTTTAACCGATCTGTGTATTTTTTTTACATTTTATCTCTGACTGCGTATCAGAACTCACTGAACTGAAACACGGCCAAGCGTTCAGTTCTGTGGCTGTACGTCAATATGCCAATGAGCTGAGGATTAAGTTGGATAAAGCTACAGTTTTCGAACTCAAAGTTGCAATAACAATTATAAAACACACAGAAATACAAGAGTATTAATTTGAGCAAAGCTAGCTTACTGTATCAAACCTTGCTAGCATGAATTACTAGATTTTATCCAAAATGTATTTAACCCATTGAGACCTGAAAAACCGCTGGGCAATTTTAAAATAAGCCTCTAATTTTCTGGAAATTCTGGAAAAATTCTGGGAAAAAAAGTGTGAACTCTTCTACTAAATAATATATTTTTCAGCCTCTGTAGCAGATAGAAATGAAATTCAAAAAGTATTTGAGAGCTTATACAAATACTACAAAACGACGTAAACACTTTCCAGGCTTCAATGGGTTAAACACAAAACACATTCAAATATGCAGATTACTGTGAAAACTAACCTCGTGCCTCTTCGGGGGCTAAAACATAAAACTGAACTGAAACTGAACTCCTTGACGTCATCTTTACAGAATCACCTCAGGTGATTTAGTTTTACGATTGACAGGATCAGGTCTCTTTTTGTCCTTTCAAAATAAAAGCATCCGTTATCAAAACAGGCTTTTGCATAGTACTGTATATATATCTTTTATTTTGCCCATGCATGCATCGATAAATTGATCGTTAACGTTATAGATAATCGAGGTGGCAGGTTTCTGCCAAACTGTTAGTGATTAATACGTTTGTCAGAGTGCTACTCTGTCACTGCTTTGCTGTTTGACCCACCTGTGTGTTCGACCTGTGCATCACTGCCTGTAGTCCGACATGCCAGCTGTTCTTGTGGATGTTGGTTTTGCCTCGTTTTCACCTCCACTGCTCGATCAATAAGGGTGGAAAAACAAGATATCTGTCCGAAATGAATGGCGCATGATTTCCGCTGTGTGCACTGCTGTCTCTGCAGCCAACCTGGTCTCACAGAAATGCGTGAAATAGCCACGGATTTCGCTTAACTCAAAATCCGTGGAATAGCCACGGAATCGCTCAAATTTCCGTGAAACTGACACGGATTTCGCTACAATGCAAGTTAATGACAGTCATATCCCGTGGCTATTGGTTTGTTCCAAGTCACGTGACTTTCAAGGTCCCAGCGGTCAGAACAAAAAACATGGCGGACAGTTCTCTCATTTTTAGTGAAAAATCAATATTTTGACTTAGTTTCTGCATAAAAATGGATTTTGATCACATTTGTAGCGAGAAATATATGTTTTATTTTCTAAATATTCACTCAGTGAATGTACATAATCACTTTGTATGTTGGAATAGCCACGGGATATGACTGTCATTAACTTGCATTGTAGCGAAATCCGTGTCAGTTTCACGGAAATTTGAGCGATTCCGTGGCTATTCCACGGATTTTGAGTTAAGCGAAATCCGTGGCTATTTCACGGATTTCTGTGAGACCATGTTGCTGCAGCATGAATTTTTTTGCATGAAATCAGCTTGAAGTCATTAAAGGTTTGGATGGTGGTTTATTTTCTTATCTGTTGTGATATCTTTGTGAATATAGAGAGCACTTGTATGTTGTTTATGTTTTTGTTTCGAAGAAAAAAAATCAATAAAATCTATTTAAAAAAAAAAAAAAGTTTCAGGTTTCAGAGGCACGTGCACATAAATGCACCACAGACAGAGACACATGGCAGAGCAGACAGATTGATGCCTCCAGACGCTGATCCACATCACAGTGTGACGTCTCAGACTGCCTGACACCACCCGTGGTCTGCTGCTGGTCCAAACAGCTCACAGCTACTGTGACCCAGACCTTCCCTCCGCCCTGCGATGAGCAACAGTGATCTGTCGCTGCTTTGGGAATTGAGCATCACACATTTGAATCCCTGCTGGGAACTAGAGAGTGATTCAGTCACTGCGTCCACTCCCTGAACATCATCAGCTTCACATGCCCCTGAGCAAGGCACCGAGTGTGTGAATGTGTGTGAAACCGCCCCCCCCCCCCCGTCCCGAGCCGCTCCTGTAAACAAGAATGCATTTCAGATTCAAGTTGCCTGGTTATACAAGGAGTGAAAAACTCAGACAATCACGCGCTCGATCCTCCGATGAGCCGTATTGTAGTTGAAAGACCACACAGGCAAGCCGCAACAGGACTGTCTAAAGTTTACTCTTTTGTCAGATAAGAGCTCCACTCAGCTCTGTTTGCATTCTTCAGGACGGGACTTGTAAACGTTTCTATGGCAGCTCTGTGTGCAGTTGCACTCCAACATTGTGTGCAGAAGCTGTGGGTGAAGGTGAAAGCCATTGTGGGTTTTTTTGATTCATAAATACATTTATTTTTAATAGGACCCTTGAAAACAGTAGCTCCTGAGTCTGAAAGAAAGAAAGAAGAGGAAATAGTCAGAGGCATCAAGCAAAGACTCTGAAGCCAGATTAGTAAATAAAACTGATACCTCGTTTAAGAAAGTGATCCAGTTTTCCTGGTTGACTGAGTCACTGCAGAGCTTTGCTTTCTGGATTTGAACTGTATATTGATATGTATATGATACCTGCAGATAAACCACAATATTGGCAGATACATTTTAAGAAATAAACATAGGTCTTTTTTACACACATTACCTGTCTGCCACAAGTTAAATTTATTTAAAATTAAATTCTGTCATGCCAAAAGTAAAAGTATGACATTATATATATATTATTTTCCAGAAATGTGCTATCTTGCTATTTTACAGGGTTTTTCTTGTTTTCTCAACATGAAGCTCAAATGCCTTAATAAAAATATTATTTTTTAAATATTAGAAATATTAACCATAAAATGTACATTGGAATCTGTAAATTAATATAATGGGACATAATAGTCTTTTATTTATTTATTTATTTTTTTTTTTTTAACAGTATTATACAGTGAATAATGGTCCTAAATGTTAAATTTGAGTGAATTCTGTACAAAAATACAATTTTTTTTAGCTGAGTGTAAAATTAAGGCAACTTTCTGTTTTCTTATTTAAAATATTAAAAAGTTAAAAAAAAGTCAACTCTAACCAAAAACTGCCAAACACTTACTATCATATTAAAGATTATATTTTATAAGTACATTTATAAGTATAACTACAGATACCTACTGTATATTATCCATATTTTTTTAAATAAATCATCTATAAAATAGGTTACGTTTGTTTCCTGTAATTAGATGGTAAATGTTTGGCAACTTTTGCTGCCAGACTTTTTACTGTTTTTTTACACTTTGTTTTTTTTACAGTGTGATGTGAGGACCTTTTTATCCACATAAAGAACTGTGCATAAGTCTCAACAGAAGAAAAATCAAATCAATATTGGGTGTGACCAGCCTTTGCCTTGAAACCAGCATCAATTCTTCTACGCATTTTTACTGCACGGAATCGCTCAAATTTCCGTGAAACTGACACGGATTTCGCTACAATGCAAGTTAATGACAGTCATATCCCGTGGCTATTGGTTTGTTCCAAGTCACGTGACTTTCAAGGTCCCAGCGGTCAGAACAAAAAACATGGCGGACAGTTCTCTAATTTTTAGTGAAAAATCAATATTTTGACTTCGTTTCTGCATAAAAATGGATTTTGATCACATTTCTAGCGAGAAATATATGTTTTATTTTCTAAATCTTCACTCAGTGAATGTACATAATCACTTTGTATGTTGGAATAGCCACGGGATATGACTGTCATTAACTTGCATTGTAGCGAAATCCATGTCAGTTTCACGGAAATTTGAGTGATTCCGTGGCTATTCCACGGATTTTGAGTTAAGCGAAATCCGTGGCTAGGTTGATTGATTGACATTAAATTTAGAAATGTAAAAAGCCAGAGCTCACTTTCTTTGACCTCTTAGTTATGAGCAGTGTGACATTATGAAGCCATCACATCATCTGAATGAAGCAATAAAAAGTGAAAGGCGGAGAGCAATCACTGTCTCTGAGCAGGCAGACACATGTCGGCTGTGAGCTGACTCAGGACTTCTTACACTGACAGAGGCAGTCTGAACTTTCCATGTCCACTCAGATGGTAAAATACAGTCATCAGAGGCACAATTACTATAATCAGCAGGTGTGATTAATGTGCAGGAATTTGTATCAGTGGGATCGCTATGGAGACACACCTGAGCCTGTAAAGCAGAGCGGGACACACGTCATGGAAGATAATGTTATAATAACTCATGTAACTGTATAAAAACAACAGTTCAGAACAGGAACCAAAAGAGAAAGCATCTAAATGACAGTTTAGATAGTCTGTTGGCACACTTACAGCCTGGCTCCACCTCCTTATTCATTATGCATAAAGCCTTAAATGTTTTCTAAACAATAACACGCCTCCTGGATGGCAGCTGCACTATTTGAAGTGGTGCACCGCTCGTAAACAGCAGCATCATGTCTGCAGTGCAGCACATATCAGATCAGGTCGAGGCTCTTGTTTAGTCTCTGCTGCGCATTAGAGGCCCCAGCAATGTGAGATGGACCTTTATCTCCTGCTGAATTTCTTAATCCTTCAAACATTCAACTGCAGGATAGGAAAACAGGGTTTTTTTTAGCCGTACTCGTCCATTTTTAAACCAAAAGACAACATGTACATTCAGGCTGAAACAAACTGTACTCTATAGTGTGATAATTCTTTTTTAAAGCCTTTTTTCTGAACCTAGTTGGTCCTGACTGAAATATCTCAACAACTACTGGATGGATTGCCATGAAATGTTGTATTCATGCTCCCCAGATGATGAATTTGTCTTCAGTGTTCCTCTGACTTTTCCTTCTTGCTTCACCATGAGTTTGTGCTTTTTAGTGAAATATGTGAACAACTACTGGATGTACAGGCACTTCCACAAGCATCACCATGAAGTTTAGATTTGGAATTTTTAGTGAAATACCTCAATAAGATAAGATAAGATAAGATGTTGCTTTATTAGTTCCACAACAGGGACATTTCCAGTGTGTCCAGAGCAACAAAACTAGAAAGAAGCTTCAATAAAATAACAATAAATAGAGACAAGCAATATTAACAAGATATATGAAAAGTAACTATTTAAACAATAGTTACTTTTGTTAAGTAACTATTTAAACAATAAGAAATATAAAATGATGAACAATATAGAGGGACTCGTCAGTTGAAAATTCCACTATTACCACAGACAAATATCTACATTGCACAGTGATGATATACCTGAAGTATTAGAGGTATGGATATTGTGTAGATCAACAACTTGGTGTATTCAGCTCAGAGCACAGCTGTGTTGAAGTGCAGCCTCACAGTGTGTGTTCACAGTTGAGGTGGGATTGACCCCTGAGTTAACCTTGTTTAAGTACAACGTGTTGGAAAACCAAGCAATACCAGTTCTAGCCATGTTATGCATTATCACTTAATAATGAATTTTGTGGTATTTTGTATGAACAAACACTGTAGCAACAATAAATTACTGTTAAAGCTTTCACTAATGTTGATGCACAGAGCGACTCTTTTGGATTTAGAAGTCAGGACCGGTTATATCCAACTTCATATAAATGGAAGATGAATATTTAATATTAGTCTGCAGAGCTGATATTTGTTCTGCAAAGTAAACGGTATAATACTTTAATCTGAAACATGAGCAAAGTCTCCAAAAAGGGAAAAAGGGAAAAATGCAATGAACAAGTTTCTTTAAACCATAATTATAAGGTACAGGACTACACTGTAAGAAATTAATTGTAAAAAAAAAAAGTCTGGCTTACGTCAAATAACGGTAAACAACCACAGGTTATTGTAGATTATTTAAAAATATGGATCATATACAATAATTATCTGTATTTATATATATATCTGCAGAATAACTGGTTGTTTTCACTTTAATATGATGGCAAGTTTTTTTTTCACTTTTTTTACCCCCATTATCTCTTTTTCCATTTTTTTTCCATTAAATTTTTAGTTTTACATAAATTTGCTGTAATTCAACATTCAAGACCATTAAACAATTGAATAATACGGTTAAAAAAAACTATGATGTCCCTCATAACTTCCTTAATACTTGTTATAAAAGTAATTTACCTTTTTTATGGCCTTTGCACTTAATGTAAAAAAAAACAAAATCAAAACTCTGTACACTGTAAAATGATACAGTAAATTTCTGGAATATAGCGTTTATTTCTGCATAGGTTTTGTGTGCAGCTGATGAACCTCATTACTTCCCTTTTTATCTGTCTGAGGAGTGTTTCCCCGCTATCCTTATCGCTGCTGATAAGAGCCGTCGTAAAGAGATGAACACAAGACGTGTGTGTGTGCAGGCATGTGAATGACTCATAAGTAAGTGTGTGCAAATGACCAAGTGTGTGTGTGTGTGTCTGCACCTGCTTCCCTGGGAGGAAACATCTGCTGCAGGGTGTCAGAGGCCACCTGTCTGCCTGCGTCCACTGAGCGGCCTGCAGAACTGATCTACTGTCTGCAGCCGCTGAAGCTGCAGCAGGACAATGTGTGTGTGGAGAAACAGCTGTCTGATTAGACCTTCGTATGGCCCGCCATCTGAGACGTGTGTGTGTGTGTGTGTGTTCACCCCGTTTAGCCGAGTGAAAGCCTGGTGTGTGTGTGTCGAATATGCAAGCGACAGGAAATCTTCTCTGCATGCTGGATGTAACAGATTGACAGGATTTACATGCATGCTGGAGGGCTTCAGTTGCAGCTTTCCAATCTGGAAATTGTTTAAAAAATGGAAAAATGCCCCACAAATATGCTGAAGATTGAACAAGAACAGGATTAATATTGCTAATGCAAATTGTGATTAATGTAAACATATTTGGACATACAGCTCTATTTTCCATCACTATAGGAATGTCAGTCCTCAACTGTGGTTCAGATTGAAACATCTCAGCATCATCCGGATGTATTGGCACCAAATTTTGGACACACATTCATGGTTCCCAGAGGAGGAATCCTGCTGATTTTGGTGATCCCCTGACCTTTCCTTTAGTGCCAACATGAGGTTTACATTTGTGGTTTTGAGTTAAATGTTTTAACAACTGTTTAATGAATGATCATGAAATTTGGTGCAGATATTCATGGTCCCCTCAGGATGAACTGTAATAACTTTGGCGATCATCTCACTTTTCATCGTGAGATCATCAAGTTTAAAAGGTCCTGTTGTCCGATACTTTTTGACTAAAACAAAAAACGAATGCCATTCTCATCAGCCTCAGCTCTCTAATTAGTTCGGGACATTTTCTGGTCAGCAGATTCAAACAGTAAGCCATCAGGCTAACCCAAGACACTTTTAATTTCCTGTGAAACTGGGTCTCTATTGGAATCCAACTGTTTTAAATAGAAGTCAACCCCAGATATTGTCCTCCAGAAAGATAGAAGATACAACAGAGCCACCTTTCAAGCCTGCAGGTGTTCAGTGGTTGATAGTAAACACAGAATTTTGGTGGACTTTTCCTGTTTCAGGAAAGATTGTCATCAGAGCTGGTTGTTGGTTTGAGAAGAGAAGCAAAACAATTTCTCAGGCTTTAAACCACTTTAAACACTTTTTATCATAGAAAGACACTGTAAAAAAACAAAAAAAAACAGGTGTTGTCGTGAGAAAGTGTAACCAAAACAAAGCTTGAAATTGTTATTTTAAATAAAAATTCACTTTATTCTACAAGACTGAATAAAACATTTCCAAAATGAAAGCGTTTTCACTAACTAGATCCTGTTAAAAACAGTTTACACAGAGCAAAGAGGAGAGGACAGGAAAGGCTGAAAACATGACAATACTTCAATATGTACAATATGTGGAGACACAATTTATTTTTTCCCAATATCCGTGGCACTTAGAAAAGTCTTGCCTATTTAAATTCCATTTCATTCCAATTTGAAAAATAAGATATATCAGCCAAATTCAACTTGCTCTTTTCTTTATTTGCTGATTTCTGTCATTCTAACTGTGTTATTCTGCACAAAGACATGATTGAGATGTTCCTACTTCTAGCCATGATTGTGCTGATTCCATAGAGCTGCAGGACTTAAAGATTTATAGCAATTTTATATGTTGTAGTGAAATAAAAGGACACTGAGGAAAATGTAAAAAGAGCAAAAAATGATCTGAAACGACTTGTTGGGGTTTAAGTTAACCCTATAAAGCCTGAACCACTAAATAATTGCCAGAAAATTCTTCTTTTTTTTAAACTGGAGTGTTTCTTGAACCTGCTGACAGGTAATTTAAAAAAATAATCCAAAAACAATAGGGATATATGATTCTAATTTGTATCATATTTGATACATCAGTTCTTTTTGTGCAATTTGTTGCTCACAGTTTGTTTTTCTTGAACTAACAAAAACATATAAAACCCAACATTTTTAACCTTTTAAGACTTTACTGTCTTTTAACATTTTCCTCAAACATGCAAAATATGTTTTTCCATATAACACAACATCTTACATCTGCTGATATGAAGTTTTCACGCAGCAATGACTGATCCATCAGTGGAACCTGCATATCAATTTTGCTCTATCTTGTATTTTTGTACAATCTGTTGCTCTTTTTTTTTTTCTTCAACACATGTATATACATCAGGTTTTTCAGGAAAAAAATATCACACTGATGTATAGGTCTCAAAAACTTGTGTATCAAATATGATACACTTGGCTTTATAGGGTTAAAGGGGTTAAAGTTGCTTCAATACCCCCAAGAAACATTTTTGCCACTTTGTGTGAAGCCATAGAACTTTATTTGTTGGTACTGAACTGTAATCTATGTTCAGCAGAAATGTGCAACATTGACATGATTCGGCAGGAAAGATATAAAGACTTGTCAGGGATGTGACATTGTTCTACGGGTTGGGTGGTTTGCCACAGCACCCCACTGTGTGTGGGCGTACAGAGCACCATTGTTCTCCACAGTTTACAGGTGTTATTTTGAATATATGTCCAAATGTCTGTCAATTGCAGAGAAGCTGCCATAATTTATATTTCCCCAATGTGGTACCAATTCCAAAAATCTAACTTCATAAACAAGTTAAAGAGTCCAGGCTGGTCGCCCTCACGTCAACACTGATTAAAACTGGTTCCTCTGCTCATCTGCCAGGCAGATGAAGGTGCTGAGCCCGATGCCAAGTCTTTCTCAAACCCTCAGAGCCTGCAGACTTTAGTTTGCAGATATTTTCTCTGTTTCTAATAACTCCAAGCTTTTATCTTTTAATTAAAAGTAATGCATGCCATGTTTGTCTTTCACATTGTGCCTGGAGGAGAGCAGAGATGGTCTTCTCATGCCACTGCCACCCGTCGTCATTAAAGCTCAGAACACCTTGAGAGGATTTGGCACAAACGTCCACTTGGACTCAAGGATGAACTGATTGGGTTTTGGTGGTATATTTTTGACCAAAACTCAAGAATTCATACGGTAAGTGTGTCGAAACTTGTCAAAAATGTCAAAGGTAAACTTCACCATGACATCATAGTGTCCTGCAAAAAATGTACCTGTGTTTAAATGTATTATTTTATCAATTTGGCGCCATAACTCAGGAACAGAAGGGTCAGATAGTCAGGTGCTGAATTGGTGATAATGATCTCTGGTGTTCACCTTAAAACGTAAATTCCTTCACTACACAGTTTGTTCTGAGTCTGGACACACGTGGAGCTTAGCTGTCACTTTACTGGTTGGTTGAGACAAACAACCACAAGGTGTTCATTCCAGTTTCTGAAGCTAAATATACCTGTGGAGCCGCCTCCGGGTTTCTGTTGTTTGCTCTTCATTCTGTATTCAGACAGCAGCTCAGGCACTAAAGAGGTCAATTTTGTGTCATTTTTGTTGTGTTCTTCCCAATTTTTTAAGGGGCTCAAGGACAGTTTTTATGGAAGTAAACATATCTTAAAACCAATGTGCTGATCAATGATTTTAGATATAAAAAATAGGAATTTAAATCAGTTTTCCTGTAAATTCGGTTCATATCAAAAACAGATTTAGAGTATTTTATCTTCTCCTTGTATCTGCTGCTTTGATAAGAACGTTAAGTCTACCTGATAGATCCATAGAAATTGTCCCAGCTGCTTGTAAATGTTATCAACCATGTCTATGGAGACACAGACCTAAATAATATTAATAGAATTTGAATTCCATTTGGGTGTTTCAGGATGTGGCCCTTGCTGTTTTGCATGCTTAACAAGTAAATATCTGCAGGTACTTTTCCTCCTCTTTTAACTTTTTTTATGTCTTTAAAGGCCTTATAGATGGTATTTAGATGTTTGTTTTATTGTCTTACTTGAAGTCCTCAAGTTGAAAAATGCTGTCTCTTAAGTTTTAAGACAGACAGATAGATAGATAGATAGATAGATAGATAGATAGATATGTGTGCAGCACTTCCCTGAGCAGCCGGTAGAGGGCGCTAACAGCCACGTTTCCTCCTCCTGCAGCTCAGTGAGGAGCAGCTCCTCTGAACACAGCATGCGCTGCACTCTGCATGTTTTTACTCCTTATTTATGGCTCAGATTTACAGCCTGAAGTGAGTTTGTGTTTTATTGTCTTAATAGAATCCTAATAGAATCGAAACCTGCAACATAAACATATTCTGACTTTGGATTTATGAGGGAAAACTTTTATTCCGATGCAGAGAGACTCACTTGATCAATAAAATGCTATTTTATGGCGTCAGTATAATAAAAATAAAAATACAAGCTCCCGTGTGAGAAAACTTCCATAATAAATCCATCAGCGGTCCTCCCCTTACTCCTTCTCCCGCCCCTCTTTTTTGATTGGCTCCCGGCTGAGAAGCGTTCCACCCAGGCGGCCTGTGATTGGTCCCCCGGCTGTCCATCACCGGGGGAGCGCCCGGCTCTGGCTTTTGGCAACAGAGACGCACCGCTGTTCTCCTTCGGTGCTGTTTAGTGCGTCGAGCAGCGGAGGGAAGTGGAGTTCGCGCGTCTTGTTGTGCGTCCGTGGACCAAACAGCAGCAGCAGCGGTGCGCTTTTTCCTCCTCCAGAGCCGCGGGCATCCCGGAGCAGTCACGGGCACCAGGAGGAGGAGGATAGCGCTCTCTTCTTCGTTATCATTTTGACTGACTGAGACATAGATATTTTTTCATTTCCCTAATGGTAACCAACACCGAGCAGCCGGAGACATGTGGAATAATCTGGGGAAACTACACCGCTTCTCACTAGTGTGTCTCCTCCTGACGCTGCGGGCTGAGGTGAGAACTTTATCCTACTCATCCCAGAGGGAGCTGATGTTACTGATGGTGCTTTTTAACTACGACTGGAAGTTTTGGAGGAGGTTAAATTCCAGCCTTAATTGAATTGCCTGCTCGACAGTTGAATCATGTGATCTCGGGATTTCTAAATTTGCGCTTCCTCCAAGTAGATAGATTCACAGATAGATTCTTTATTGTCCATTTTTAGAGACATTTCTTGCCACAGAGACAAATTTAGTCAATAAAATCTGGTGTTCCTTTCAGTTCAGATAGTACAGTCACCAGCTGCTACTCAGCCATGTTAACCTAAAAGTGATGACATGTTTGGTTGAAGTTTATAAAGTTTCATCACCAAAGGAACGAAGCCAACATTTCGTGCGTAATTAGTGTTTTACGCAAATCTCAAAAACGACGCAATTTTTTTTTTGAGTGAAATAGCTTCACATGTTTCAGCTTCACCTGTGTGGAACATTTGTAACCGCAGAAGTCAGATCGCGACCAAATCTGAAACCTTGAAACCTTTTTCGCTCTTTGATGGATTCTGTCACTTCTTTATGAGAACAGTCCAGTTCTGCCTCAGCTCTCGTTAAGGTGGATCTTTTGTAGTGTTCGGCTGCATCCTGATATGCATAGTGAGCTAAATTAGAGTGCTGGGTCTTGTTAACCAGCCCTGAAGTTCATCTATGCCAAACTGTACAGTAGTGTGGGCTGCAGAGTGACTGCTCACTTTGAAAAAAAAAAACAGTCGGAGTCCTATTTTTCCTCTTAAATCAGCTCATTGTGAGATAATTGCTCTTGTTTCTAACAGAAATGTACAAATTTAAGACAGTTTGACGATTAAAGTGGCACTTTATCGCACAGGTTATTATTTATTTCATATGACACATCACCCTTAAAGACACAGATAAGCTGCACTAGACTCTTAATATATAGAAATGTGTCATTAAAATGCCATTTGGAAGACAATCTGAACACTAAATGGCCATTTATAAGATTTTTTTTTTTTAAATAAAGCTTTTCAGCGCTCCTCACTCTCGCCTCTTCTTCTCAGGTGTCTCAGTCCACGGGTTACTTCGAGCTGCAGTTGATTTCGGTGGAAAACCCCAAAGGTCAGCTCCTGAACGGCGACTGCTGCGACGCGGAGAAGAGCGCGGCGGAGGGCCACTGTGGCGCGGACGAGTGCGACACCTACTTCAGAGTGTGTTTAAAGGAATACCAAACGGAGGTCAACACCAATGGACCGTGCACCTACGGCTCGGAAACTACTAAGGTTATCGGTGGGAATACTTTTCAGTTCAAGGGCGGCCAGAAAACCGGACAAAACCGGAACAATGACGCCGGGAAGATCATCATCCCCTTCCAGTTCGCGTGGCCGGTAAGTGGATCTTGTGTCATGCTGCGCAGGTCACCGTTTTATGTGAAATGTCAAAATGTTATAAGTTAATGTTGGTAAACGTTGGATTTCGGGGGGAAAGATTGCGTAAAAGTTCCAAAAGATTCACCTGGGTGCATCATCAGAACCAAAAGCTGATACGTTTTTGATAATTTCATGTTAATAATCTGCCAGGCTGTGCCCAGAAATGTGGAATTATCAAAGGGAGTTTGGATGTTTTGCTGGTGACTCATGGCGCAGCCTGAAATCTCTCTCCCAGCTCGCTCAGAGTGTAATTTGGCACATTTCGGCAGTTTTTACGTAATAAGTGTGCCATTTCTGTCTGAGTCTCTGCGTGCCGCTCATTCTTTCCCTCCGCGTGGCAACTTTTGGCGTCTCTGCATGATAAGACATCTCGTGAGGGAGATCAAATTCCTCTCTCTGGGCTTTTTTTTTTGCTGAATATCTGCGTGTTTCTGATCAATCGAAAGCCCTGAGCGCGCATGACGCATGGCTTTTACGCACGGCGGCGGTACAGTTGTGCCTCGGTTTGATGAGTTACCAAACAAGCTGCTGTTTGTGTGGCTTCAGTTACAGTGAGAGGAGGGGAGAGGAGGGGGAGGGGGGTGGGGGGGTGCCAGTGTTTGAAGGGCAAATCAACGGATTTCCAAGCGAGTGTTGATTAAGAAGTGGCAGGTAACTTATTATCTTATCTAAACAGAGAAGTGGAGCCAATCAAAACCTGCTCCTGCGCCTTATTTGGAGAGCCAGCGTGGGAAACAGGAACAGTGTTGACAATCAGAGCTTTATGAAAGCTGCTGTAACACTCAGAGAGATCCGTATCAGCCAGGGTTAATGGGGAGAGTGAAACGTCACAGGTTTGATTCCCACAACAGCTGAGTGAGCTGTCAGAATAAGAGTCCTCAGTGAGTCAAACTGGAAAAGAGAAAGATCAGTGTCCATATATACCAGCAATAATCATAACAAAAGTAGTTTAAGTTTATTTTTAGGTAATTCCTTATTTATGACAGATAGTTAAACTGCAAGAATTTCTATCTCACCAAGTAATTTTTAGGTTTTATCAAGTTGTAAAAGTTGTTTTTTCTTACTTTTTAACATTTTCCAGGAGCCTTTTTAAAGCATTTTCTCCAATACATCACTTTTACTTTTTGCAGTGCACCAATGTGTCTAAATGTGTTTCCAGATACGGGCATTTATTTTTGGGAAAATCTTTAGGTTACAATAAGAAAAAAAACATACATTTAGACTCAAAATAAAAATGACTCGATTTGAAGAAAAAATACAAAGATTCTTGGCAGCAGCTCCTCCAACTTCAGGATTTGTTCTTGTTCTCTGCTTCAGATGAAGGTGATTTGAGTATTTTGGTTTCATTAAATGGTTGTTCGGATGAAATACGCAGTTTGAAGATTTGCCTTTGCATGTGTGATGCACATTCTTCTTTAAGTTTTCACATTTTACACAACAAAACTACAATATATGAAACAATCAGTGAATGCAACCCTATTTTTGCATACCTGGAACAACAAAACACTCAATTGCTTTGAAGAAAATCTAGTGTTTGACATCAGTGAACATATGGATTTAAAATGCTCCAGGCGTGCAATCATTCAACTCTGATGCTCATTTCAGACATTCTTGCTGTGAAGCAGCAGAAAGGCCGTCTGTGTGTTCATGTCAGAATGTACATATCGTACATATCGGGTGCTTTGTGTGCTCGGCCGGCTACGTGACCTCTCCATTCATCACTCCTCATGGTCAGCTGTCAGCGGAGGGGAAGATGGAAGTAGTAAGTTGGGGCCCTGCGGGCGGATACGGTTACCACTAAGTTGTGTGTGACACAGGCGGTGGGTATCAGTGTCACCAACTACTCAAACAAGTGAAGATCCTCGGTCAATCTGGGCCGGGGGATGCCTATACCTCGCCGCCTCTCAGGTTCACGCTCTATCCGTTATTGGGTCATTGTCTCACTCGGCGTGTGTGGGGTCAGTATTTTCCACTATCCGCCCGGGAGGGGTGGAGGAGTGTGTGTGTGTGTGTGTGTGTGAGAGGGGGCACAAAGGAAGCAGGGTATCAGTGTTCAGCAGCTTCTTCTGATGAGGCTGTCAAGGTCGACGCCGTTAGAGCATTTTTAAAAAATGTCTTCACGCCTCATATTTTCTAATCTGACTCATCGTCTCTGAGGTTTTCACTGCTTGTTTGAATTAGTTGCTTAATATCTGGTGTGAACATCTTCGTGCATTAAACATTAGAAGAGTTCATGCATGATACCTGCTGCAGGCTGCAACTTGTCATCTGTCGTCATTTTCATATTCTTTCAGTTTGTCTGACATTCCGCAGAATAGTTCCCAGAATGCAACATAATGTCTTCAGACGTCTTGTTTTGCACAATTAACAGTCTCAAATCCAAATGTATTCAATTTACAATGATAAAAAAACACAAAAAGCAGCAAATTCTCACTTTTTAGCAGCTGGAACAGGGACATATTTGAAATTTTTGGCATTTTTTCCAAATGAATGACTTTAATTTGTCACTTAAATCGACTCATCCTGTCACCATTGTTCCATCTTATGTGTGCCTGTCGATGCCTGAGGTCTCTTCTCTGAGAATGGAGCGTGTTATAAACTGTGCAGATTGCAGAACCTTCGTAGGATATCTTCTAAATCAAATCATGTGTCCTCCTCTGCTTTCTAAGTTTGTGAAAGATTCAAAAATTGCAGATGTCTCACTCTCCAACCCTCGTCCTGCCACAGACTGCAGTGTGTGCTGAGGCAGAGCGCTGACAGCCACTAACTGTGTGTGTGCGTGTGTGTGTGTGTGTGTGTGTGTGTGTGTGTGTCAAGGCAGTGGCCTGTAGCCTCTGGTGCTGCTATAGTGGACTCCTTCGGTCGGCCCCAGTATCTGGGCCACTGGTCCTGACATGAATTAGCTGCTGGAAAAAAATAAAAATAAAAAAAAGAAGGACATTGTTCTGCCCTCTCGTCTTCCGATCATTTCCCCTTCATGTTAACCCCTCGGGCTGTTTGGGTCTTTAGTGACATCTTTTTTCATGAAAGGGATGGGGGAGGGAGGGGGGGATTGACCGATGGAGCGAGGGAAGGAGGGATGATGGGGAGGAGAGAGGAAGCAGCCCCTTTTCCAAATGAAAACCCTCCACCCGGCTTCATGTGAGGATTCTGTCACGAGGGAGGTGTATTTTTAGGATGCAGAAACTTAAGATGTCTTTTTTACACTAGTGAGTGGAGCAAAAACAAGCATTTACTTCTTCTCCTCTTCCTCCACTGCTGCCCCCCTCTCACCCAAACCCTCCCCAGTCTCTCCCTCTCTCCTTATGGAGTATTTTTAGAGCTGCTGTCCTCCCCTCACCCCTCTGTGAGTAAATCAAGGATCAAGGGTGCGCACTCCTTCAGTTTCATGGCCCTTTTTCCCCCCCTATTGCCAGACTTTCCCCCCTCAGCCTGGCAGATCTGAGAGGACAGAGGTGGAACAGCTGTTGTTTAGAGACCTTCTCCTCCTCCTCCTCCTCCTCCTCCTAGAATAAATGTTTTAGTGAAATAGCATTAGGAAAACAGGCTATGATTACAGCGTTAGCGAGCAAAGATCACCTCTCTCGGAGGAGTATCGGTGAGCAATCACAAAGTGCAATGTTGGATGACAGCGAGTCGTCCTCTTCTTGGGCTGTTTGCTCGGTGGCGTCACTGCCGCTCGTTGGCTCGTTTGGCTCATTTGCCGAGTGCGTCCTTGGCGCGCTCGCCGTCTCTTCCGTCAGTTGCTCCTCGGTTTGGTGACGCTTTTATGGTTGATTAGTTTTGGGAAGAGAAGAGGGTGTGAGGCCTGGGTGGATGGAGGTGTAGGGTTGTCTGTACGTTAGGGGAGCTGATGGTGTGGTCCACGGAGGATCCTGCAAAATGTAGAAGGACTAAAATGCCATATTTTTAGGTCTGCACATGCAGAGCAGCTGTGCAACAACAGAACCAGATGCTGCAGCTAAGTGGAACCATGATATCCACTTTAATAAAGTCCACTCAGTCATTTATCTGCTCCTGCTGTTGGTGCTTCTTCACACGAGTATGAGACCTGCACACAGATGCTAGTTAGCATTAGCCACCTGCCTATATGGAAGGGACAGACAGACTGGTGCAAATCAAAGTTTTTTCATCTGAGGCTGCAGCAGGTGGGCTCACACTGTAACTCTTCCCCTAACAGTCTATGGGACTGTCTTCACTCTTTTTTTTTTTTTTGCATCTTTCTTTGCAACAACTCAAGTTTGCAACGACTTTATGAGCACTGTCAGACAGAAAGTTAGTGAGCTGCTTTATAGAGCGAAGAGACTGAAGAACATGACTCTGGAACATCAAACTCCAAAATCCTTGTCTCATGAAGCGAACAGGGGACTGTGGAACATGCTTCTCTTTGTAAAATAACAAATGTCAGACCACAGAACGTCCCCTCTGCACCTCCTCTCTGCTCCGTGTGTCTTTAATAAGCCTAAAAGCCTGCAGCGGGCCACAGCGGGGCTCCGTTACGTGGTGTGTGCCGGGCCAGGCGAGGCGGTTGAAAGCTCTCTGCTCGGTTAACTGCGGTCAGAACGAGCCTGCTCATCTTTCCCACGCTGTCGCTGCTTACATGTCAGCTGACCTGCTGCTGAGGCGTAGAAATGTGTGATTAGCTGCTCGCTCTGTGCGGCTGATCGATTGCTGATGCTGCCGCTGGATTTGGTTTTATGTGTGACTGATGTGTGTGATGCTATATAAAGGGGCAGCTTTGTGTGGGGCACAAATGTGTTCTCACAGTTATATTATGTTTGTTTGTGTGTGTGTGTATGGAAACTGTATGCATCATTAGGGGTGGGCGATATGGCCCTAAAAGAATATCACGATATTTCAGGCTATTTTTGCGGTAACGATATTCTTGACGATATTAGGAAATACTTAAAAAGATATAGAAATTATGATTTTTTTTAGTCTGTATAAATAATTAAACATCTAAAATGTAGTTTGAAGTGCAAATCTCAACAGTTGCCAAATACAAAAGAATTTACTCTTGATTATGAGCAAATAATAAAAATAATCATTTAGGGGTTCCGGGGGCATATTTTAATGAAATTTTGTAAAGGAGAATAAAGGTTCTTGTATGTTTTATTTAAGGCATCTTATTTTGACAGTCTTCTTGTGAATTCTGTGGTGGATTCTCTTAACACACTGTGCTTTTATTTTGAAAGCTGCATGTGTTTAGCGACAGGGAGTAAGTAGCTTTTTGTGATTAAAACAACAACAACTACAGGTCCACTTACTATTTTTTTTCTGATCTTAACTGGTAATCCAACACAGAGGAGATGCCTGGAGTGCTATAGAAGAAAAATTGCAATATCTCCCATGTGATTAGGTTGAAAATGAAGGAAAAAGTGACTTAGTTGAGCTTGAGTTGAGGTTGTTTTGTCAAATTTGTGGACTAACTTTGAGCCGCAGTGTTTCCTTATGAAAACATCCCAGGAAATCATGAGTGATGGTGTCTTTAAATACATATAAGAAGAAAGGAACTTGCATTGTGTGTGGTGGAGCGTCATCAGCACAGAATGAATCACATTTACTGCTAATGTAGCGTGAAGCGTTGGTATTGTTGCTGTGGTTACCTGCAGTATATGCTACACTGAGCACTGATTTAGCTCGCACTATGTTTGAGATGTCCTTATATACAGTTTCAATGGACACCTGCCAGCCAATCAGGAGCCAGTATTTTCTCCGTAGCCATGTTATATTGTTGAATCATGGCCAGGCTCGCTGTGCTTATGTCCACAGTACTGTATGTACAGATCAGTTTCATGCATGTGCATGTATAGGAACTTTTGTATACGTGTCTTTGTGACCTTATTTACACCTGCCATCAACCCGCTGAACCCCGAGCAGTTACAGTCCGTTTCTTTTTACTTCTGCTACGTTTTACTTACTGAGGCTTCGATTTTTCCTGCAGTAAATGAAAATATACAAGTGCAGCTTGTCTAGCACAATCATGGATACAAGCAGAGAGAAAAGAAAGATGTCTTTTGTGCAGAATAATACAGCAGAACTGTAATCTATATATCCAACATTTTTAGCACCCGTAAGTGTTACCTAAACTGAATAAAATGGGACTCCACAGGATATACATGTAAAAAAAAAATATTTTTTCCAGGCTCTCCTCTCCCCTCCTGTCCTCTCCTCTCTGTTCTGTGCAAACAGCCTGCAGTTCAGTCCAAGTTTCACCAAATTTTATGTCACGTGACCGTTGGTCTCAGCTGAGTCACTCATGGTTTCATATTTTTTGCAGAATTTAATGTTTTTAACAGAATCTGGTTAGTGCGAACGCTTTATTTTGTGCATCATTTTAAATGAGAAATATAGAATAAAAAAAAAGTTTGGGTCGTCGGAAATTCGAAAATCTGACAATAATTTCAGTTTTTACGTGTCCTGGTGAAGATAAATGGTGCTTTTCCTTCGAACCTGGCAGCGTTGTTCGTCCTGTTGTCCCGAACAGCTTCTCTGGTGCTCTTCAGAATATGTCCAACCTCTACAGACGTCTCTTCCACCTGCTGATCCGATCACGGTGCGGCTCAGATATGGTTTCGCTGATCCGATAGAGTTCTACTCGCAATGCGTTCTGCGTGCATTTACACCTTGTATTAACACGCTTTCTCTTTCTCCTTGAGCAGATCAGATATCTCCTTACAGATTACATGTTCATATCGGGTGTAAATGGGCTTTATGTGTGTGTGTAGTCTTGATGTATGTGCGTGTGTGTTGTAATGATATGCATGCGTTGTGAGCTCTGAAGGAGCAGTGGTGATTAAAGCATGAGACACACACGCAGCTTAATTTCCCACTTGACTCGCAGTAGTTGTTCACAGGGCTAATGCAGCTCAGCTGGACCTCACTGAGAGGGGAATAAAGTAGAGAGAGCTGGATGCTGCAGATGACCAAACCCTCTATTGTTGCTCAGTTTGTTTATCTCCTGATAATCTCATGTATCTCTTGTTTATCTTGTCCATCATCCCTCTTTCTCTCTCTCTCTCTCTCTGGGAGCACCTACCATGAGAAAAGCCTGCAGCTACATATTTTGTGCGTTAGAAATCATTTGGCTCCGGCATTCCATTTTTGTTAGCTTGTTTTGCTAGCTTTGAGGGTGTGATCACACCGACAGTTTGCTTTCTTTGGTCCGACACAGAGTGGGGAAAGATCTCTGTGTTGTATTTTTGTTCCCGGCTCATTCAGACTCACATTGTGAACCGTGTTACCAACCAAGTTGTGGATTCTCATCATGCATGAGGTTGATTTTTATCGGTCGTTTCACAGTCCTTTCTGCGTACCCAACTGGCATTCTTTGTGTGAAAGGGTTTTTTTTCTGCAGCATGACAGATTTCTGGGTAATTTTTCTTCTCTGGTGTTTATCGCAGTAAAGAGCTCATGAAGTAGTAGCTGGAAATGAACAAATTCCTAACACGACTATCATTCTTTTTATGGACACATAAACCAAATTAAAGGAGTAAACGCTCCAGAGTTTAAGTAAACTGCTGCAAACACGCTCGCTATGAACACCCTGACTCATCGCTTGGCTCTCCAGAGGTTTTCTGAAGAACTCAAACAGAGAAAGAATTATTACTGCAGCGTTCTTCTTCTTCTTCTTCTTCTTCTTCTTCTTCTTCTTCTTCTGTCTGTGCTGCAACATGGCTGTGGTGCAGCCTGTCCTCAGTGTCCTCTCTCCGGAGGGGTAGGGTGAAGGTTCAGCAGGGTTTCTCAACACATCTGGGGCCAAAATCTCTGTCAGTAACTTCACTTACCCAACCTCCCACTTCATGGAGAAACCCCTGTAACACTCTCACACACTTCAGAATACACAATGAGTCTAAAATTACATCTATTCACTAGATGTGTTTAAAGGAATATAGTGAAAGTTGTGGTGTGATCAATTTTGGATAATAATTCTGGTTTGATGGCTTTAATAAAAATGTTCTAAAGCTCCAAAAGAAGCAAGACTTTCACCGTGATCCTCTATTGGCTGGCAGGTTTTGGAGCTCCACGACAATACTTGAGATCAGATGCAAGTTGGTGTTTGTTCAGCACTCGCTCCTGTGAGCAACAATCTCCATGCATGAACTGCTCAGAGACACGAGCTGAGCTGTCAGATTCTAGATATCTTGCATGCTAAATATCTGGATCTTTCAGGGATCTGCAGCCAATGAGACACAGGCTGAGATGAGGAATTTTGAGCGCTGTTCTCTCGAATGAGAAGGTAGAAGATTGTACGCAATGTTTCTGTAGTAATTAGTTATTTATTCGGAGCGCTGCATGGTCACATTTTGACCAGTGATATTCTCTAGCAAGCTTAAACCTCAGACTGTATAAAGCTTGAACCTGGGCCGTCCCGGTGGCTCACTGGTAGAGTGTGTACCACTCAGGCTGAGTCCTTGTGGCAGCGGTCCTTTGCTGCATGTCTCCCCCTCTCTCTCTGCTTTCTGCTCCGTCTCTATCACTATAAATAAAGTATGAAAATGTCTTAAAAAATATCTAAAAAAAGAAGCTTGAACCTGGCTGACCTGCAGGTCGACCCGTGTCCCTGCAGTAGACTTCTCCTGGTGGAAAATCTTTTAGTGTTCTACCTCCTTTCACCAGAACAGATTCAAGACTTTGAAAGTCAGGTAGTCTGAGCTCGGCACAAACCGACCATGAGCTGATATTCTTTGTCCATGAGTCTGTGTCTCCTTTTCTTAAATGAAGCCTACGTGCTCTCCTCCCACTGGACAGTTTATCGTTAGCCTCATAGCATATTTGCCTAAGTCATATTTGAACGTTTTGGGGAAACAAGAAAATACACAATTTTTAGTAAGCCCATTGGTATTCTTAATTGATATTGTAACAGTAAGTTCAAATTGAAGTGTGAACAAGTTTGCATAAAAAATTAAACACATCGATTTCATAACAGATAAAAGTGACTTAGGCAGAATATGCCCTGACTAAGGCAATTTTTCTCTTACATATAAATAATGTAGTTTGGTTTGTACGTAGCCGCAAAAATGCCTAAGTCAAAGAGATGACTAAGGCAGAAAGTGATTTTGGACTCTAACAAGTGTTCTGATAGGCTGAGAACATAGGCAATAAGGCAGAAAGATGCAGCAGTGGTTGGAGAGTAAAGTTAGGCAGATATCACAATCTGGCCAAAAAATGACTTAGGCAATTATGCTACGAGGCTAACGTTTTGTTAAAACAACAATCAGAGTTTACGTCTCTCTCCTTCCACCTCGTCTCGACATGAAAGAGTTTAATCTGCCGTTGGGTGCAGGAGAGCCGTTTCTCCGTCCCCTCTGTGCTCAGGTGGATCAATGATGAAGGAGCCGGTCGGGGTTTTCCCACGGCGTGAATATCACTTTCCCGGCGGCGCTGTGGAAACGAGGGCTGCCTTAACCTCTTTGTCACCGCGCCTTTCAGCGGGAACAATGACTTTATACCTCGGCCTTTGTGCCCAGATATTGAGTTATCGAGGCGAGCGGAGGGAGGGAGAAACGGAGAGCTCCAAGAGAGAGATGGAAACAGAGAGAAACGGAGATAGAGGAGGGCAGCTGCGCCGGGCAGAATGTCAGGAGTGGATTTGAGAGCGTTTACATAAGGCCTCTCTTGTGCTGCTCTCTGGAGTGCAACATGCTGGATCTGGTATTCACGCCTGCTTCAGGTGTGGCTTCTCGCTTCACACGGAGCTCTGGAGCTGCATCCAGTTGTTACCAGACGAGCTGAATACTCATATTTAGGATCCATCTCAGCAGTAGTCCTGTATCTCCTACTGTGTCCCATCCACCTGATTTACTTTCTCCACTTGTCACAAACTAGAAACAGAATACAGAGGGACATGTAATAATGTTTCAGGCATCACATGTGAGTCCCACTTCTGCTCTCTTGCCTGAGCCCAATATGTCATCTTCCAATCATCCTGTGAGACTGAAAAGTCCTGAAGGGATTTACTTAATTTGATATAATATGAGAAAAGCTTCACAAAATAATAGAATTCGTACTTAATAAATCTGTCAAACAATTCATTTATCAGGCAATTTTGCAATAGTTCAGACATCCAGGACGCCTGGATTATTAGTGCTTTTTAAAAAATATATTGCTTGAGTTAATAGACATTTACATTAGTTTACATATCAGCTTCTTCGTACTTGTAGCATTCATGCAAAATGTAGATATTCTATAGTAACTACAATTGTAGTTTTTAGACTGAGTATACACCAGTAACATTCTCAGTTGATTTTCAGAGAACACGTTTGCTCTGAGAGTATAATCAAAGTATTCCTAAGGTGATTTATTGTTTTCCTCTTTTGTTTTGGTGCTGAGGTTCCCTCTCTGATTGCCCTCACCACCCTAGTTAGGATGAGCAGTTCCCTCTCATGCAGGCATCACTTTCTGCCACTTTACGTCATGTTTTTAGTATCCTGTTTGTCAACAGGATTAGAGCAAAAACTACTGGCACAATTTTACAGAAATTTGGTGGTAAGGTGTGGCATGGATCAAGGAAGAACCCATAACATTTTGGAGCAGATCTGAATAAAGGAACATTTACACAAAGAGATCCTGCGTGGCCTTGGTGGAGCTCTGTGCTGCTGGAGTCTCTTTGTGCAGCAGGTTTCTGGCATCACTGTCAGAAAGCACATTTACTGAAGAGGCACCGTGCTCCACACTTACACATCACTTCAGTCATGAAATGCCAGAAACTCAACCAGGTTGTTGAAAACCTACAAATTTCCCTCAGTGAGTCCCTGCAGACATTTTACTGTCATGGTTGGTCTGAATTTGTCTCTCTCTCTCTCTCTCTCTCTCTCTCTCTCTCTCTCTCTCTCTCTCTCTCTCTGCTCCTTTCTTCCACTTCACTCTGTTTACAGCCTGTCATTGCTTCAGTAGTTCCAGCCAAGCATTTGAACTGGTCACAGACAGACACATTCCCAGTTTTACACAAGCTTTTTTTTTTTTTTAGAATTTAGAACTAATGCTCTAAATGGATGATGTTTTGTTGAATATGCACTCTTTAATGATATTAATGGTTCAGATTCACTCATAACTTTGGTATCTTTGGATTTTTTGCCGCCAAGGAGACAATGCATTCAGAAGCTGCTGCGTTTTGTATAACGAGTTGGGAGATGAGTGATTGTGGTTGTGATAGCAGGTAAAGTAATAAAGAATAAACAGCAGGTCTGCTCCTGCCCTGTGGTTGCACTATGCTGTATGTACAAAGTGGCTGAGGAGTGTATAGGTTGAGTCGGTGCAGCCAGATTCCCAGCGGCAGCTTCTGATTACAGACGATCTGACGAGGAGGTAATAAAAAACTGAGCAGTGTTGCACTCAGATTTTATCTCTGCGACTCACTGAGATCACTGGGTTTATTTTGGCACCTTAATTAGAGAAGGAACAAACAGAAATGGTGGAAATATGCAGCAAATAATGCTCCATTAATGAGCCAGAAAACAAAAGCACATCATGTTTGATTTACGGTTTAAAAAAAGAAGACTCCTTTAGTTCTAAGATAAAGTATATCAGAGGTCTAACCAATGGATTTAAGGCGGTATTTTCTCCCTTTACACAACATACGCGGCATTGATTTTCTATAAAAGACAAATTCTCCGAATTCCTCTCCGCGGCTGGAGGAGCCGGCGTAACCTGGAGCGACAGAAATAGCTTTTCACGCGTTTGGTGTGGGAAAAGTGAATTGGGTCATTTTCCAATTCTGCAGCTCAGTATAAAGACCTGATTAGATTAGCTTTGATTAGATCTGCTGTCTGAACGAGGCCTCCTGGGGGAGGGTTGGTGCGGTGAGGCCTCCTTAGAGAGAAGAGGTGGTGGTGGCGGCGGGCGGAGGGGCGCTGGGCTTGTTCTGTTAATAATGTGCTAAATTAACCATCCCGGCTCCTCTCTGCCGGGAGCGACATGTTTTATTCATGTCAATAGACTAACAGGTGTGACGTGACAGGTGTTGCCGCTGCCTCTGATCACAACTCCAGAAAAGTTGTTAATTGGGTCTCAGGATTTTTCTTTCTCTTTTAACCATTAACCGTTCCCTGCTGCTGTGAATTCTCAATTAAAGGAACATTCCTCTTGATTTTTAGTCCACCTTGAGGCACGAAACTCTTCTTTAAAGTCCTGATGTTTGTGACGCTGAGCACATAAGGCTGGTTCTGACACCAGAACTTCTCACTGTTGAAGTTTGAGTGTGTGCAGGGTTGATTTTGCTGCCCAATTCTTCTGTTTTTACCAGGAAAGTGCTGCCAAACGCCTGGTCAAAAGGGACATTTTCATGTGTTTTTTGGTCTAGATGCTTCACAAATACTGTGAAAGTGTTCAGTAATGTGCCTGTAGACAGAAACTGTGCATTTAAACAAGTCATCAGGACTTCTGTAAGGTTATAATGTCACAACTCTACTATATGGAGGTAAAAAAGTGCCCTTACAGTCATTCCCCAGCTGCAATGATGGTGCAGAGAAACTCAGAAACACTGACAGATCAGAGCAGAATGAGCTTTTTTCAGGAGGGGGCCTTAAAGAGACCGAGGCTGTTTTAGACAGAGGGTGAATATAGGTATGTACAGACAGATAGTGTGAGAATAATACTGTGTTTTTGGAACATTAAAGCATGTAAACATTTTCTAGTAGAAACTATGAACGTGAAAATAATGATATTTGCAAATATTTTTGATTTTTGATTCCCAAAACTGTTGAGTACGTGTTACTCTTGAACTGATCAATTGAGTAATCAGTCGATCTCCAGACTGAGACTCTGAGAGTTTGTTTCCAGGATCCTTGTGACAGAAACATTGTGATCTGTATCATGTTTGTGGTGATCCTCAGGGACGTCTTTGTGGACATCCAAAATTTACGACTGCACATGTCGACCATATGCACAGACTTACAGTATGTGTCTGCTTATGTGAACACACTTTGTACAGTGCAATACAATGCATGCTTACTTTATGATCTCCACTGATCATTTGGTCTTTACTTTCTAGTAAAAAATCAATTAATTGTTGCAGGTGCTTATTATTTCATGCTCTATAACACTATAATATTCTTGAAAAGGACTTAATTGCGGTTTCATTTGCCATATCAGCATTTATATCCTCTCCAGTCGATTGTTTGCCACTTATTGAACACCACACTCACTGTAGCAGCCTTTCTGTGAGGTTTATAGTAAAAAACACACACTGCATGTTGGCGAGAAGTTAACCACCAAAGTAAAATATAAAGAGTTTTTTGCAGAAAGTAAATCAAGAAAAGAAGTGAAAGTGACTCAGAAGTGTTGTAGCAGCAGCAGCGAAGAGTAAATCTTATTAGCATGTATAAATCAGCTCCAGACTGTACAGTATATTCTCAGTAGAGTTGTATGTTGCTGGCGGCTGTTCCTGCTGCGCTGAAGCCGTAATTTATTCATTGAACAGGTGAAGGCGGCGAGGAGCGGGCTGCTTTCTCCTCGCCTAATGAAAACTCAAATCCCTCTGACTCCTGTAAATTGGTTAGGAGGTGTCAAGTGTCTCCCAACACGTCCCCCACCCTCTCCTCCCTCCCCTCCATATCACACACACACACACACACTTAAAGAGCACACACACGCATGCACACACACTCCGAGTCGACTCATAAGGTCGTCTCACTGCAGACAGCAGGGACGTGACACTTTGATCCTCCAGCTCCCGTCCTTCAAGGACACACATACTGCACACTTGGGTTCAGTCACACACGCACTTACATATGCACACACACACACACACACACACACACACACACACACACACACACACACACAGACACACACTACACACTCTGTGCGAGGCTGCTCTGAGGCCGTGGGACAGCCCCATCTGTTTGGGAGCCAGCGGCTGTGACATTTAAAATTGATTACAAAGGGAGAGATTGATTATGATAATGTCCACTTATTTTTACTCATTATGGAGTTATGGCTGCTCATAAATCACTGCTGTGTCATGTGGAGCTGACAGAGAGCAGCTCCAGTCCGACCAGCAGCAGCAGCATCTGCAGGCTGAGGTCACAGTTTACAAGCTCATTGGTGATCACAACTAATCTCGGCTCTTGGCTGATATGTTTTTGTTATGAGCAATCTGATATGATTAACTTGATACTGTGATGAATATTTCAGCCTCACAGGAATATACAGGGATAGTTTTTAGGGTTTTATCGAATAGTTAAACGCCTCAAAGCTTCATTCATACATTCAAATTCTAAATCAAAGCTTAAATGCTGCACAGCATATCGATATTTCTGCAGATGAAGACAAGGCTGCACTAGTATTATTAGAAATATATTATTTGTGGAATTAGTTTCCAGTGGTGGCTGCATTGACTGGATTGTTTCGGACTCGTGATCCAAACATTTCCAATAACTCCCGAGCGAAATTACGTCAAAAAGTAAAATTATATTGGAAAAAAAAGGATGCACGAATTTTCTAAATTCCCAATTCCTAACATCTAATGAAATGTTATGCTTCAGCCTTTAAAAAACAACATTTTCACTGCAGTCAAACATTTTTTTCCTCTCCTGCTTACTTCCCACAGAGGGAGGAATGTACCTGTTTAACAAAAGCTTATTTAATTAAAAAGAAAATCATTTAATCCAGAGAATTGCTTTGATCAAATTTTGTGAAAAATATGACATTCAGTACATCTTTATCAGGTTTAATTAATAATTTCAGCATGTTGAATGCAGAAATGAGTACATGTAGTATGATATCTAGTGCTTTATCCTGAAAACTGCACTGTAACTGGCAGAAAAATGGGAGACAAGTGCTTTATGTTGTTGCCGCCAACACATTTGATTGACTTATCAGAATCAAGAGCACTGGTAGCATCACTGGATTTAGCATTTAGCCTCTGAGCAGGACTGAGATGCAGCTCCAGCTCAAAGTATGTGCATAGCTTTTAAAACAGACTTGATGTTATTCAGTGCTGTTCCTCACACTGTGACAGAACCGGCTGATTGCCTTATTTTCTGGAAAATATCCGGAAAGTTTTGCGATTCTGAATGATTCTGCATTATATAACTGCTGCAGTCCTGAAGTCTAACATGCAGAAAGAAGCCGGCGGTTGGATTTGATATTTCAAGCTGTTGCATTGAGCGTCTGAAGAGGAAAAGTTTAAACCCCACCACATGTCCCTGTCACATCCTCACTGTAGTGATGTAACTGTTGCTGGCTCTGTGCATGATGCTGCAACATGTTCTTACACTCTCACAGTTAAAGCATGGTGGAAAAATGTGGCAGTGGTATGGCTCTCTCTGGAACTTACACAACATTAAAAAGACACCTCCAGGATCAAAAACCTGTCTGGAACATCTACTGGGTGCATTTTCCCACATTTCATTGCATTTTTAAATCACCAGGTGTGTGAGAGTTCAGCTCTGCATTTGGAGGAATCAGCAGAGGCAACATGGAGCGAGGGGGAGGGGATTCAGGACCGACTCTGAAGCCAGCAGGAGACCTTATAGATACATGTGGTTCCGCAGGCAGGGGGGCTTCATTCCCCCAGGTCCAGGTCTTTGTCTTACAGCGGAACAGTTTGATTGAGCTGCGTTCTTTCAGCCGTCTTACTGGAGAACTTTACTGTTTTATAAGTCACATTCATATAATTTCTCATTTTTATGCACTGATTTATTGGTTCTTTGTTTGTTTGTTTTATTGTTTGTAGTTTTGGCATTTAGCTGACACACTAAACTGAAGGCTGATATATAGTTGTAAGTGGCCTACGCGTTTCTGAGATCTAGTTTCTGAGATTTAGTTTCTGAGATCTAGTTTCTGAGATCTAGTTTCTGAGTTTTACTTGTGCGCTGGTGTTTCTGCATCAATCTGCAATTACACCAACCAAATGCTGGTTTGCGTTGGTGTTTCTATGCCACTGTGTTGAGTTTCTTGGAGGACTTCAAACTACGGGGACTGAAACTGAGCGGTTCATGTTGTTGGATCTAACAGTTACTTTTACTGAAATTACGGCAACAGAAAAAACACCAACAAGATCTCCAACAGGACAGAAGAAACCGTTTATCAGTCGACAGATATGAGCGTTTGGCGGTTCACGGTACAGATCGGAGGGTCTTTAAAAAAATAGCACACGCCATTATACAAACATGTACAGTTCATGGTTGAAAAAAAGGCTCTACTTGAGCCACTGACAGTTGGACAGTAGATAAATGTATGTAAATGCTGGAAGTGAAGTATTTTTAGGGTGAGGTGAGCCTTGGGAGTTATGTAAAAAAGTCAGACGAACCCTGTTCTCCTGGGTGAAAGTCCACCGTCTATTCAGGAGACCAGTCTCAAAAGACAGAAGACTTTTAGAAGATGTGTGTCTTGAGTATTTATATTTTATATTTCTGGGGAGGAGCATGTTTGGAAACGGTGTAGACTCCTGCATAGATTCAACACAGAAGAGTAAATTTAGATGGAGATTAGAAGTGTTAGTGCTGTTTACTGGGGACTAACTGCCAGCAAACATGAGTAAGGGAGCAGTCAGTGAGATGATGAAAGGCTCCCCAGTGACTGCAGTTCAGTCTCCAAACCTTCCATTGGTCGGATCTTTCTCATAGATGGTGTCAGTTATGTTTTCTGTCTTGGGACCAGGGTTCTGCAGCTGTTTCATGTTATTTTTCTCACCTGATGAAAGCCAAAGATAAACAAGTAAATGCTTCCTAATTTGAAGAAACAGTTTCAAACCTGCTTGTTGTGAACACACCCTAAAGCAACCAGCAGGTACTTGTAACAACACAGTCTCATATCTGACTCATGGATTTGTCTCTGCTGCGTCTTCTCTGTCTCTCCAAACCGTGAACTAGCCCCTGGATCCCAAACACGAGGTCCATAAAGTGACCTTTAAAGCGCCGTAAAACACTTTAGCTCTCTACCTTTTTGTTTCATGTTTTCTGTCTTGTGTCCCTCCGTCTCTAATCTCTCCCAGCACCACTTTGTAACCTCCCCTGTAATCTTCCCTGCAGCCTTCAGTCACTCTGAGTCAGACTTGGGTCATGAGAACTCACAGCTGCTCGTCCGGCCCCATGCAGTTGACAGACAGCGAGCTCCATTTCGGTTTGTTTGCTGATGCCCGTGAAAAAAAGGAAAAAAATAGCTCTGCACCTGAAACAATCCAGAGTTTGAGTTTGTTGCTGTGGGATGGAAAGTAGGGCATAGTGTGCAGGCATGCTGCGCCTTCACACACAATACCCTCGGAATCCTGAATCATACGACTAAATGGTTTCTGATAATCAACGTAATGTTGGTGTTCTTTAACGCAGTAACAATAGCAATGTTCCCTTCAGGAAATTAGTTAACTTCTGTCTCTGAAAGTGAGCCGTTGCTCGTCCACTGGATAACGTGAAACTCACTGTGAAATTCTAGACTAGAGTTTGGTTTGTTTGTTCTGCAAAATCACTTCAAGATTTTAAAGTATTTAAGGGCAATGCAGTCACAAAACATGCTGACAGACATTTGAAGCTTCATTAGAAAACCTCAGTTTGAGCATCTAGTGTAAAAAGAAGTGACATCCTCCAGAATAAACTTGACTTCCATGTTAAAATAAGTAGGAAGAGTGAAATATTTTGTTGTGTTTAAGGCATGTATACCCTAATAAAGCAGAACATTTCAAAGTATGAATAGTATCTTTGTACACTGAAGCATGTGTGACTGACGAGCGTTAAGAGGAACTGAGAAGTGGGAGGAGAAAATCAAATATGTTCTTGTTTAAATTAATTTAAATGAGCTTTCACACCCACAAAACTACTGGATTATCTGATGAAATGCTCCAGGATCAGACGGCACCCGAAGCCTTTATCTGATCAACTTATTTCAGTTTAATGCTTTTGGTGCAATGTGTTCCTTAAGGCCGACTATCAACGAGCAGCTCAGCTTCATCCTTACTGAAATATGTCTGTAGTGTAGAATATGTTTGGAAAGTTGGTCAGATTCAGAGTTTTGTGGTTTTATTCTCCTTCAACAATAGTTAATAATCATTAGCAAGTAAAAGTTGAGTGTAATTTACTTAAACTTCCAGTTTGTACGCCTCGGAAAAGACGTTTAAAATGATGTCACTTGACCGCTTTATATTCCATACTTTAAAACTTTGCGTTGTCTTAGTCTCAGTCTGCTGCAGAACTTATTTTACATTAAGTGTTCATTTCTGAGGAAAAGTTCAACCAATGCCCCAAAGAACATGCACAAGCAAAAACATAACCAAACGCAAACATTCTTACAATTTTAAATACATTTTAGATATTTTGTATGATCATTTTTTCTGGTATTATCTGCGAGAAACCTTAAGCGGTATTGATCCCATCGTCATCCCAAGTGTCTCTGCTGACACTTGATTAAAAGGCACAGCGAGTCCTCACCAGATCCCTGAGGAGAAGGCAGGAAAAAGCCAATTCCCCCCCATTGGAAATCAATACATTACCACATTAAGTGCCCTTGAGCAAGTCATCAAATCCCTGCTAGTTCCAGGGGTGCTGACCTCCCTGCGGAGCCGAGGGAAAGTCGAGCGCATGTCCTCCGGGATCGATGAGGTGTCCCCGAAAAAAAAGGTGCCTGATGCAGAAGAGGAAAACCTGATTTAGTTTTTTTTTGGCTCTGAAACCAGATTGTCATAATAAAGCAGAGCTGTCTGGTGAAATATGAAAGATGTGTCAGTTTCCAGGTGAATGTTTTGCTTTTCCACAGAACGGTGGCTGCACTTGTTAACCAGCCTCGGGCTGAGAGAAGCTAATCAGTGACAGAAGTGTGGGAACAGGACTCCTTTCCCATCGTTATTCACCTTTTATGCAAAATATGTGTGTGTGTGTGGGTGTGTGGGTGTATGTGTGTGTGTGAGAAAGTGATGACTCAAGACTTGTGTGTCTGTTTATGAGTGAAGGCGTCTCATATCTGAGTTTCTGTGTTAACTCGACGTCTTGTGGGCATATCTCAGTTTCTGTGTGTGTGTGTGTGTGTGTGTGTGTGTGTTTCTGTATGAGCGTGCACTGTGATAACCTCTGCCCTCTCTGTGTGTTTCAGCGAGCGTACACTGTGATCGTGGACGCGTGGGACAGGGACAACAACACACACAACAACGGTAAGGATCACCTCCCTCCATTCTCAATCACTCAGCTGCTTTAAAATCCACTTGTTGTTTTTTAAACATATCATAGCTTTATTAACTGTGTTCATGCTCAGGTCATAGTATTTGAGTTATATTTTGGCCTACCTGGCAGGTGACTGTAGTCTTAACTTCCAGACTGGCTGATTGTAATCTCAGAGGTTCAGTTTGCTCCTTTTGACAGCTATTTAAAGGTGTTTCAAAGATTTCAGTTTCCACCCCAAAGTAAGCATTCAAGAGTTAGATAATGAGCTCATTTTCATCTCAAGTCCCTGAGCAGCTTATTATGAATTATTGGCCTAAGTTATCACTTCAGTTCATGAGTAAGCACTACAATAGAACACAGTACAACACAACTAGAGTTGCAACAGATCACAAAATTCAAGATTTGGATCATATCATGGTTTTGAGTCACTGATAGGATAATTTGTCGGATCTGCAAAATAACAACAACAATATAGTGTAATAAAACTTTCAAAAGAGCGGCTTATCTAGGCTTAAATGAAAAAAAAAAAATCACGAGAATAATGATAGGAAAAGATTTGGAACAGGTTTAAACCACTGATGTAATTTAATCTACAACAGGGATTTTTTCAGCATTAAATATGCAAGATTCTTCACACACAGGCTCCTCTGGTGGTTTCTTGAAGAGGTTCATTAGGCCTACTGATGTATTTTTTTTTTTTTTACACTGTTTCTCTATACAAGGCCAATATAGCAATATATCCTCTGGTGGTTGCCTTTCTGCTATTTTACCTCTACACCATGTCCCAAAATGTTTTAAACTATCAAAATTAAATAACTTGTACTGCTGCTGCTGCTGCTGTATTAGCTCGGAGAATAAGAAAGTGAAAGAAAGTCGCCCTAACTCCCGTTATGAAAGTGTGGGCGATGTCTCAGAATCTGTGCTAGCATGTCGCGTTCATTCTGACATGTCAGAAGGTGAAAGACATCACCTGTGAGCTGAGGCCTGGACTTTCCCACACAGAGATCTGATGTGATTGACAGGTAGCTCCTCCAGCACCTTCTCCCCTTCTCTCTCTCCTCCTCAGGGTCACTCAGACTGTTTTCAGCTCTCCTCTATATAAAGCCAGTGAGAGCATTGCATCGTTAAGCCATTAATTACGGGCCGCGGCGCTCTTTATTTGCCCCCCCCCACACACACACACACACCATTTCCCTCTGATGTCTGTCTCCTAATTAGCATCCCGACAGCTGTCCCGCTACCGCACGCCACTTCATTATCCCCAAACAGCGTGACAGGCTGGCATCCAGACTGCCGTGTCTCGGCCTGGACCGGGGCTCTGGTGGCGGGACACTTAAGTCTTCGCTCTCTCGACCACCTGTAGATGTGGCGGTCCGATGGCTGCAGGGAAGCTTTATTAATCCTCACGGGGCGAGGCGGCGAGGCCATGACGGAGAGGTGCCGACGTCTTGACAGCCGTGTCCCGTCTTGCAGACTTGGACGGAGTATTTTCTCATTGCGTGATCATAAGTTTGATCCTGAATCTGTCAGTGAGTCTGTCAGCATCCAAGTGTCCCATCACAGTGAAACATGACCTGCTCGCTTCATAGTAAGTCACACTGGATCAGCTTAAAATATACATTTTATTATAAGCTAACTTCCTCCATGAGTGTTGGAGATATTTGGGCATTAAGTGTTATTTTCCACTCGTCCGTTCCTGCCCCACTTTGGGATTTCCTTTCTTTTCTGAAGTTAATTTGAACAAACGTCAGAGAGCAGGCATGAACCTGTCGCTCCCAGCATCACTGATACTGTAGCATAATTAGAGAGAGTGTTCTCAGCTGTTATGAGCCAGGTGTGCACAGGAACCAGAATCCAGGGATGCCCCGATCAAGTTTTGTTTTGCCCGAGAGCCGGTTCCAAAACCCTCTGATAGTCTGCCAACACTCACTCTCACTGCACGTTCATACGTAATGCAGCTGCACATCTCATCAACAAAACCGCTAAATAGCAAAAACAGGAGTAGTGACAAAGAGGATCCTCAACTGGGTCTGCTGAGACAGGCTAAAATAATTTAGTTACTGACAGTTAATTAATTGTTTAAGTTATTCATTAAGAAAAAACACCAGTTATTCTCATGGTCCCACCTTCTGATGGTGGGGATTTTATAGCTTTTCTCAGGTTTGTTTTTTCTTTATCAGAAATATAAGAAAGTAGTGAAGCTCTTTTATCTGACTCTGTCGAAAACTTAAAGATATATAGTCATAAAATACTATGTGGACTAAGAAAAATGTCAGATATTTACCTTTAAGAAGCTGGAACCATAAAAAAATAAGTTAAACAATTACTCAAAATGTTGCTGAAGGTTTTCTGTCAGTCACCTAATCAGTTAATAAATTGATAGTTTAAGATCGAACCAATCAGAAATTATTTAAGAGGCTCTGGATTATTTACAAATGATCATATCTGTATTATTAACATGTTGTCAGATGACAACACTCGTATATTGCAGCATCCCTGATTGTGACCAAGAATTGTGGGTCTGGGACAGTTGGTCAGATACAACAAGCAAGTTGAAGAACTGGTGGCACAATAATTGATAAACACATTGGAAAAGTAATTGACAGAGTAAACAATTAAAATAAATAGGGTTGTTAGTTTCAGGTGTACATGAGAAATGATGCTAAAACTGTCTGCAAGTGAAAAGACTCTGCTTTGTGTTGGTCACTCACTTTCTCTCATTAGGAAATGATTCCTGTAGATTCCTGACTGCACTGGATTACAGTAAAAAATATAAAAATCTAGATCCAAATTTTATATTTATTGATGTTCCAACTTGAGGGGGAATTGTTCCAATCAGGAGCAATTTTTATTTATTTTTTACTACACCACATGAATGCAGCACAAATGTCTTATCGCACAATGTTACCAACAGTAAAAAAATAAGTGGAAAATAATCAAATATGGAATATGTTTTTCCTGAAGCTTCATGACAATCCGGTCAGTAGTTTTTCCATATTCCTGCTGATTAACAGACAAACAAACAGGTGAAAACTCGACCTCCTCAGAGGATGATGCTGTTCATACTAACTATGTGAGCTCAGGACATTCTGATAAAGAGCGTCGTCTGCAGAACAAGAAAATGATGACAATATTTGTAAAATAATGGGATTACAGCCAGGTGAGAATATGAAGAGACGCGTGAGTTTCCTGCCCTGTGCTCTGTGAAGGCTGTTTGTGCTTCAGGAAGCCCCCGCCTGTTTCAAAACAAAACAGAAAAGAGGACGGAGCTGTTGTTGACTCTGTGTCGGTGGATTGTTGGCTGGTGCGGAGAGAGATAAACCGATACTGGGCATGTGTCAGATACTGCTGATAGCTAGAGAATCCTTGTCTCAAACAGATATTCTACTTTTGTTTTTGTCAGCAAGTCCCATAAAAAAGACCAAACACGCATTAAAAAGCACACCGTCCTGCTGCCACAAATAGTCAAGCACTTAATGTGGAAAGTAGTTCCCAACAAATGCATCATTTCTTTCTTTTTGAGTGACTTTTGGTCAATACCCGCCTCTGGAACTCACTACCACCCCAACTCAGGAACATTGACTCACTCCCCCATTTCAAATCACAACTCAAAACACATCTGTTTAAAACTGCTTATTCCCTCTGATCACAATTACCGTGTCCAATCTATCTTTTGTATTGTATTGTTATTAATTCTGTGTATTTTATTGTATTTTATTGCTGAATCTTTTCTATCTTTTTTGTACGGTGTCCTTGAGTGCCAAGAAAGGCGCCTCCAAATAAAATGTATTATCATTATTACTATTATTATTAATACTCCACCAGCCAGCTGTCTAAAGACTAAGCTCAGTTTCAGATGAGGTATCGGAACAGAAACTCTGCTGTTGTATTGACAAGTAAACTGCACATCACCAGCCCAGCCGTGTCAGATGCTGATTTATGCCTCTTCACCACACACTAACAACTTAAATCTGTATAGAATCGGAAAAGTAAAGTGGAACCCTGCTCCTATAATGATCAAGACTGATGCAAGCAATCAAAACGAGGCAATTTGCATTTTTACTGAAGTGGGTGCCAAGCTGTATGCAGCAATAAAAAAATCCATTATAGAGTTTTGGCAATCACAGGACAGACATTTGAAAGCAGATTAAGTGCAATTTCTGGTGCCTTATAATTTTAACTCCACCCAGCCGAGGCAGCAAGCAGGTTGAGACGAATCCTCAGAGAGAGGAGAGGAGAGGAGAGGACCTGCTGGTCATCTCTGACGCTTTTATCTCCTCTGATAAACATTTATGATAAACTGGTTTATTATAGCAGCCGTACGAAAACAACGAATAGCTGTAAAAGTTTGTTGGTGCACTGAACCATCTGGTGGAAGCAAACAGAACAAAATAACTGCTTTACAACCAGGTTATCATCACTGAAACGCTGTTTATCATTCCAGATGTTCCGTTTATTATCTGCACCCAAGATTTTTTATTAAAGAGATACTTTCAACTCCGGCTCATACAACTTGGCTCGACTCTACTCACTCATTTCTGTTTCTGGACAGTACCTGATAATTTTTTGGTTCCACCTCGGTCCACAAGAAGGTGGAGTTAAAACACTACAGAGCACTGATTGGTTGGAGAATCGCCACTAGAGCAATATGGGAAATCCTGCACAAACGCCAGTTATTAAGAAATTTTTTAAATTCCCACAATGCACGTTTCAAAAAATTGCAGCCCACAAAACTTCCCTGGACAACAGACAAAGTGAGCACGTTCCTATTATTTGGTTAACGTTGAAAGGATTCAGTGAGGGTCACATTTAATATGATGTCACACTCATTTTACGTGGTGCTGCTACAGAAAACAGCTGAGGATGCTGCAGGTCCTATCTGCAGAGAGAAACAAAAAAAATCATTTTTTTTACCAAAACTGAGTCAAGCAGAGCCGCACCAGGCAGTGGATACACGTCATTAGACAGAAAACCTTTTTTTTTCAGTTTTTTTCAGTTTTTCAAATGTTTTGACATTGTTTGTGTGATGCATATTTAACATTTTTGTTGTTTTAAGGATCAAATTATTATTTGAGTAACTGAGTAAAACACAGGCAGGTAGAATGATTTTAAAAAGTATTTTTTTGGTAAAATAAAACATTTTTTTTTGTAGTATTGAAAGCTGGCAACTTCCAAAAGGCAACTGACAACTAAAAAATAAATTTTACATAATTTTTTTTGGCAAAGTTCTTGTATGGCTGCTTGAGTTTGAGACAACATTTAAAATTCTTCAACTTTGGTTTCTTTTCGGGAATAAAAACAGGTATTTGTAAGTAAGTGCATGTATTTCTGAAAACCTATAAATCAGGACCTTTGTGTTGATTGTGTAGAAAAATTGTCAATGTACTTTTTCACTAAAACCGTCAGATGTCAGGTGAAGAACACAGAATGAACTGAAGCTCTCTAACTGGCCGTGTGAACGCAGCCCTGACTGCAGTTCAAAGATCACCACGGTGACAAGCAACAAGCTGTAAAGAGGTCAAAGGTCACAGCAAAGAGCCACAGCCCCCGAACACAAAACACTCCAGTTACACGCAGCTAAAAAACTCTCAGTCAGGCTTTTGTTCCTAAACTGAATCTTCTCTTCACACAGACAATCATGCTGCTCTCGACTGGATCAGCTGCTCAGATCTGAAGCCCCTCGTTGTTTATATAAGCCGGTTTTTATATGGCCCACTCTCTGCTGCTCTCCCTAGTAACAACGGCCTCTCTTAGCGCGTCTCCTCCAGCACGGAGAGAGCTCATGATTGGTCTATATTTTTATATCTAATTGCTGGAGATGAACAGCAGTGAGTGAGTGCCGGGGTGTTTCAGGTGGTGGGTGTGGGACTGAAATCTGTGGCAGTGTGTTAGCTCGCACAGAGACTCAGTGAATCAGGACAGAGTGGGAATGGATTCTCTTTCTACACAGGCAAACTCAGGAGCATGATATTAGATTATAAAATCAGATGGGTGTTAAATTTTACACAGTTTTAACATTTAAACTTCAGATGTCAGAAACAATAAAATAGAACAAATAAAAATAATTGTGGTTAAAAAAAATGATCAGGACTGCTGGAAAATGCAGTGATTAAAGAAATAAATCAGATTTTTAAGGTTTATTTCTGAACTCATTGACTTTATTTTGAAACACTTCGTCTAGATGTTAAGCTTAAAGATATAATATGTAACTTTTCTGTATCAAAATGTCTAAAAACGACTGAACCGATATCTTACATTATCCAAAATGTTTTCAACGGAGAAATCTGTCATTTTATTCAAGGTAACAGTTGCATCTCAAAGGTGTCTCATCTCCAGCTTCTCCAACAGGAATCACCAGTAATGCAGCATTTTCTTTGCCACATAGCACATTTTTAATAAAATAGCTGCCATTCTTCAACACAGTAATCCAGTAGAGATGTAATTTATTGATACGGCGATGCTCAGGCCAGCCACCAAGCTAAAGCGTACGGTAACATCATAAAGTTATTATAGCGTTCAACAAGCTACAAATAAATTCAGCTCTGGGTAGTTGACTCATCTCATGACTCATAAGTTTGCAAGTTAACATTTGTTGTGGGTCTTTTCATTATAACTTTAATACATTAACTCGTCCGTGAACATAATTTCTGCCTTAGTCACGTCAGATACATTTTCATCAGCACCATGATCCCACGCTACGCCACGACATCAAACAATCCAATTTTTGTTGCTTTTTTGATTGAGATTGAGACCATACATTAAAGTAAAACTGTGAAGTTTTAAAAGAGGAAATTACATATTCTCCCTCTTATGGAAAAAAAATTGTTTTACACAATACAATCCCAATCCCTGTTCATTTATAGGTTGAGAAAATTAGGCCAGCTCTTACTTTTTACTCCAAAAATCCAATGAAAAACTTGTCTAAAAAGCTAAAAACTGAGCTGTTTATCTCAGCTCATGACACACTGATGTGGTTTCAGAAGACATCAGTGATTTGTCATGAAGAAGTCAGACCTGGTTGTCAAATCGTACCTTATACTGTTGTTATTCTCGGTGGATTTGAGCCATTATCTGTAGCTGTGTGTTGGTGTTTTGGAGCAGTGAGGATGAGCTCTTCGCTCGCGCTCCGTCTTGTCCAGGTCACACGCTGCGCCGCGGGCCGCAGCAGCACAGCCTGCTGGGTCACGGTTCTTCTGTTCCTTGAGAACAAGCTAAAGGGTCTTTCCTATGTCGCCCTTCCTCGTCTGTTCCGCGTCTCTTATTATTTCCGGCCTGGCTCCGATGGAGTCGGGGCTGGATATCCTGAGAGGGGGGGGGGGGGGGGGGGGAGTGGAGGAGTGGAGGAGGGGGTACAGAAAAGCATTTCAGCGAGCAGGAAAAGTGAAAAAGCGTTTGGGTTATCAAGCCCTCGCAGGCCTCGCTCCTACACCCTCTGTTTGTGCTCGCTCCGTTTTCCTATTCTTCCCCCTTTTTCCTCTTCTCTTTTTTCTTCTTCCACATTCTTGGTGGAACAGAGGTCACACCTTCCCTCTGATGTGCGCTAACAACAGGCATTCTACGAAGCCTCGTGGACCGTCTTATCTCACTGAAACACCGGGTTGTTGGGTCAAATCCCATAACCGGAATCAGCCCTGCTCCGAGGAATGTCATTCAGAATTCTTGTTGTTTAGATCTTTCCTATCTACCTGACCCGCATACTTGACCCGTTGAGTGTTTTTAGTGCTGAAAAAGAACTACATTGACTGTTCACTAAGTCTCTCAGTGCATTAACATCGATTTGTTGGTCTTTTGTCCAGATGAGGAGCTGCTGATTGAACGCAGCATCCACAAAGGGATGATCAACCCCGGGGAGGAGAAGCAGACGGTGGAGTATAAGAGCCTGATCGCCACCCTCGAGTACACCATCCGGGTCCGCTGCGACGAAAACTACTACGGCGGCAAGTGCAACAAAGTCTGCCGTCCCCGTGATGACTACTTTGGCCACTATGTCTGCGACCAGCAGGGGAACAGAGGCTGCATGGAGGGCTGGACGGGGCCGGACTGCAAAACAGGTACAGAGGAGACAAATCATTGTGTAAACACATGCAGCAACACACAGGGCAGGGTGTGATGGTGTTCGTACTGTACAGCTCCTCACTTTCTGCAAAACGGTTTTAATCACCTTAAAAAATCTGTTTCAATGTAGCTGTTCTATGCTCTCTTCAAAGCCACCAGACTACCTTGCAGGACACAGGAGTTGCTGATCTGAAGCTGCCTCAATCAGTTAGTTAGTTTGTGTTATTGTGTGACTTCTGTGTATCAAAATTAACCATCTAAGACACCAAAGTCACATAATAACACAAACTGACTAACTGATTCATGCAGCTGAAGACCAGCAACTCCTGTGTTCTGCAAGGTAAAATTACTGGTTTCGTCAAAGGAGTCTGGTGGCTTTGAAGACAGCAAAGATGGATAAAACAGCTTCAGTTCCTCATCGGGTAATAAATCAAAAACTATATTCATGTTTTTTTCTACTTGTCTTTTATTATCTCCATTTATTTTTCAGTTCCCTGGTTAACTAACAGTACTGTCAGGTGGACATGGACAGCTCAGAAAAGGGTTAGAGAGTTCAAATAAATGTCCAATGATCCACAGGTTTTAGAAGTCTGTGATCACATGCATGAAGCTTTCCCAGCTCTTACGTCCTCGCTGCCCTTTTGGGAAAACGTTTGGCAGTTCATTGAAGTTCATGTCAAGTGTCACTTTGCAAGAATTCAAAGAATGTTTGGAAACTGCTGGAGACACCTTCGATTTTCCAAACAGCGACTCTGCCATCCATTGTTAGCGCAGCACAGATTCTCTGCCTTCTCACAAACAAGAAAACACAGGAAACGAGAATGAAATGAGAGGAAATTTTAATGGTTTGACCACCTGCAAAACAAGACGAGAACTTTAAAAGAGTTTGATGATTAGTTTTTAAATGCTGATTAAATCAATCAATGTTTCCGTTACAGATTTTATGAAACTAACACTAAGTCACTGTCTCTTCCCTCTCCCCAAAAGCCATCTGCAAGCAGGGATGCAGTCTGCAGCACGGGACGTGCAGCGCCCCGGGGGAGTGCAAGTGAGTCGCCTTCTTTTGTTGTTGTTGTTTGTTTGTTTGTTCCACTTTGTTTTCAGCTCACAGTTTGTCTCTCAGGTGACGCAGACTGTGCTCCTGTTTGGATGGAAACAGTTTAATGAGGTTGGGACACAGCAAGGTGATGAGGCGGGGGGGAGGGTGCCGGTGGGGGGGGGGGGTTGTTGTTGATAACATACCAAGCAGTCTAACCCCCCATCCCAGTTCTGTGAAGCGCCCCCCTTCCCTCAGCTCCACTCTGATCCAGAAGCCATTGTTCTGCTTCCTGTTCTAAAGCTGGCCTGCTCCTGCCCGCACACACACACACAAACACACACACACACACACACACACACACATACAGGCCTGCTGTATTTCCTCCTCTAGCAGCGGCAGAGAGGCACAGTGCCCCCCTCGCCCCCCTCACCCTCTCTGATGTCTGCAGCCCACATCACCTCTTCCTATGGAGGGCCTTGTTATGGCTGGCACTCGCCTCTTTCCACCCAGAGAGCTGCAGGCAGGGATGCAGAGAGAGAGAGAGAGAGAGAGAGAGAGAGAGGTGCAGTGAGGGGGGTAAACTCTAATATTCAAGAGTAGAAAAACACTTATTCTAAACTCTAACTCTGGTCTGAAGGTGAATATATCAGGTTTAAATGGATAATATTCATCATAATAATCAAAGCAAAGCAGTCTGGAGACTGACAGCTTGTAATGTTGCACTTTACTGTGAATGATTATCTTCGCTAGTGTGAGTAAATAACTGATTATGAACATTACTGGTAATTAATGAGGCATAGTTGCAGCCTGAGTGCCAGTCGTATCGTGGCAGACTTTGTGCTATCTGCAAATATCGTATCGTTGTCTAAAGTATCGATATGATATTGTATCATGATGAGGACAGTCCAGTTACACACATAATGTAATATGACTGCACAGCAGATTGAGGAGCAGCGGAGAGAAATTCAGATTTGATTACATGTGGAACTGAACTGTACATTTAGACACAGTGGAGCACGAGAGCTTTAAAAAGCCAAACTGTCCACACACACACACACACACACACACACACACTGACGCATACAGTGACAAGTATTTGGATACAGGAGCAGAGGGGAGGGGGCGGGGGATTTATACTGAGGCAGGTTTGATTTAGTTAAGATCTCGTAAAAAAGAAAATGAAGCTGACATTTTTCATTGAAAATGGCCGGAGGATTGGAAGAGAGAGGAACACCCTGGAATGTGCCTCAACATGTGATTTGGAGCCTCATCGCAATCAGTGGCACACACACACACACACACACACACACACACACACTGTTGAGAAACAGGAATAAAAACATCCATCAAAGCACAGAGGCATTAAATCATAACTTCTTGAAAACACATCACACTACAAGAATGTGAAAACAAAATGCAAATGAATTAATCACAATACTCGTTCCTAAAGGGTATAAGGTCAGGCCACATTCAAACTGATTTAATCATTCATTATGGATTATACACAGTCATAAAAAAAATAAATTTCATCGACAACACAAACCGCTGACAGGTCAAAAAATTACTAAAATTACAGCATGTATAATAGCCAGAAACTGTTAAAACAGAAAGTATCATTCTCTAAACAAATAATGTGTGACAAGCGCTTCAATCATGAAAAACTGAAGCTTAAAATTGTTAAACTGCAAAAATAATCTTTGTTCAAAGTCTACTTACTGTTTTTTTAAGCTGTCATCATGTAACTTAAGTCTGTCTCTGGCAGTGGATGTAAGTGTGTTGAAAGCTCCAGAAAAACTCATTAAGTGGACCTGAAGGAAAGATTATTTTGTCAGACAACTCGACTTGTTTTTATCCAAATATAACAAGATGTCAGAGCCGATAGTCCCAAACTACAAAAGTAAGACTTGAGTTGAGTTATCCTTTAGGCACACAATGTGGCAGATAATGAACACATCTGGCCGAATGTGATGTCAGAGAAAGTGAAAGAGAGGAGAAGAAACAGACACTAAAGGGTTAAATAAAGAGAAAAGCAGTGAGAAAAAGAACCAGCCTGGCAGAGGAAAACTAAAAATGTGTGTTTGGTATCTTGTTTCTTACACACAGCGCATTCACAACCTACGCTCCCTCATGTGACACTACTAAACATGTAGCTAGGCAACAGCGGGCTAAGTCCGTCCGCTGGATTTGGGCGCGAGGCTCGCCTGTAAATAATTCAGACACACACACACACACACACACACACACACACACACAGACAGGCCCCTCTACCCCTGCCCACCGGCCCGTCCTCTGGGTGTGGTTTGTCTGAGCGGGGGTTTGTGGGCAGGCGGGATATTTTGGGCTCCGGCTGGCCACCGCGGCCCCTTCCATTGATGGGACGGCAGCAGGCCGGCGACGGGGCTTGTGGGTAATGCCACCCTTTGGCCTGTGGCTGCTCCAAACCATTTCCCTGCTCTCCCACACTGCAGCCAGACAGACTGTCCACGCTGCCACCGCTGCAGCAGGCTGACAGTGTGCAGGGCACTGCCGCCAACCGCAGTGCCGGACAACACCACATACTGTAGTAAACAATACACAGCTCTGTCACACACACACACACACACATGCACATAACTGGGCTTCACTCATCGAGCCACAGCAGATTAAAGTCGCTGTGGTCGTGCATGCAGTTAAAGACGTTTCAGCTTACAAATTGTGCATGAAACAGAACTTGTTTTGCATGATTTAATATAACCAGATCTTTGTACTGGTGCATTTTTATGATCCCTCTGAACCCTAACAAACAGTGGCAGGGTGTTTTTGGCTCTTCTTACATTTTACTCACTGTGGCCTTGTATTTCACTGCAATACATAAAATCTACATAAATCTATAAATCCTGCAGCTCTATGGAATCAACACAATCATGGCTAGAATGGGAACAACTCAAACATGACTTTGTGCAGAATAACACAGTTAGAATGACATAAATTATAAAAAAATAAATAAAATAAAAACTCAAGTTGAATTTCTCTGATAAATTAGATTTTTTAAAAATTGGAATAAAATGGAATTTATATATAAACACTTTTCCAAGTGTCCAGAAGTGTCATGAATGTAGGAAAAAAGTTTTCTCCACATGCTAAACATATTGAATTATTGTCCTGTTTCCAGCCTCTCCTGTCCTCTCCTCTCTGCTCTGTGTAAACAGCCTCTCCTGTCCTCTCCTCTCTGCTCTGTGTAAACAGCCTCTCCTGTCCTCTCCTCTCTGCTCTGTGTAAACAGATTCTCAGTGAATATTTGTCACATGACCGTTGGTCTCAGCAGAATCAATCATGTCTCCACAGTGTCTCTGAGGAGCAGAATTTAATGTTTTAACAGGATCTGCTTAGTGCAAACGCTTTATTTTAAATGACACATGGAGAATTAAGAGATTCTGACAGAAATATCAACAATTTAAGCTTCCTTTTGGTCACTTTTTCTAACAGATTCTAGCGCTGGACTGAGGTTCAGAACCCAGCAGCCTCCATTTTAAAGTGTTTGTGAGCTGCAGTGGAGGGACAGTGGTGGTGGAGGAGGATGGGGGGTGGGGTGGTGGTGTTGCTCCCTAAAATAGCCCCGACGGAGAAATGACAGGACAGGTGGGGCAAGGTTACCACTGGCCTTGGAATAACAGAGTGCTGCCATAAACCAACAGATTAGCTAACCCTCCGCTGGCCTCCCCTTCGAGACGACTAACCCTCGTTCCACAAACCCGCCGCTCATTCCAAGTCTGACCTCCACGCAGCTCACGACACAGGAAGAGGCCGAGAGGAGACACGCAACACATGACACACAAAACCTCAGACATTTTTGTCTGTAATCGCCTGGTTCACATGTTGTTTTCTTAACAGTGAAACAAAATAAGTACAATACTGCTGATAATAATAGTTTTTCAAGCAAAAATGTTGCACTTTTCTGGCTCCAGCTCCAACATGAAGATTTACTACACTTTTTTATTTCTTTTTATTTCTTTTTTTACAATGATTGGACAAAACTAGTCATTTGGGATCTTGGTATTTGAGGTATTTCACATACTTTTTTGGCAGTTTTTGCAGAAACGATGAATTCGTCTAACAGAGAGATGAGTAAAAACAGAAATCATTATCTGCAATGCTTTCAATGTAAAAAAGTTACAAAAACACAAAATTGAAGCCTGTTTTCATTGAAAATCAGCTCATCTAAAAGCCTAATTTTCCTGACTTATTCTTTTTGCTTAAAGAAACAGAAAAAATATAATTCTGGTAGCAAGTTGATTTCTACAGAAGACATGAATCTAAATATAAATAATTTTTTACTGAAAAAATGCAAATTAAAAGGGTTAAATTAGGTTCCATTAAGAACTGAAATGACTTGCAATAAAAGGTGAACATGAATGCCTGCAAGTGTTGTAAGCTGCATGATAGGACACATGTACACACACACACACACAACACAAACACACACTCGCTGTTCAGGAATGTCCCCCGGCGCTGTGTGTCCTAAGATTAGGAGCTGCAGCACACGTGTTCTTCACCTTGATGGAGATGTTCTGTCCGGCTAATTATCGTGCTCAAATTCAGCTGCAGCTCAATCAACACTCCAGACCTTTCTACTCAACATCCGTCCAACAAGTTTCCCCCTTTTACATGAGTTTTTTCTTTCTTTTCTTGGCACCTACAGCGTTCTTTGTGTGTATCAGGGGACGTATATAACTGGCACTCTGCCCGACATCAAGCGCTCCTCCTTTTTCACACATTGTAAAAGTATTAAATGACTTGTTTGTTATCGCTACGTAACTATTGCTGTTTTTCACGGCCGGCTCCTCCTGCGTTATTAAGTGCATCTGTGTGCCTGATATTCCCTCCGGCTGCAGCTGGAAATAAGAACACACTGTCAGTGTGCTTGTGAAATAAGAGGCACTTATTTTACTGAAAACTCCGCTGAGCCACTGTTGCCCCCGCTGAACTCTGTTTTCTGCTGCCTGTTTTATGGTTATCAGGGGTGGCACAAGTATCAAGTGTTTCACTGACAGAAAAGCAACAATCAAACAGCAGAAAACCTCCACTGAGGCCTCGGATGGCCTCCTTCCTCCAGTTGGGAAGTCGTCCTTCCAGCTTTGGTGTGTTTATGAGCTTTAAGTCATAATGGGGAAACAGCATCAACACTATAAAGAAAATTTGTACATTGAGTGTTTCCTGCAGGTGTTTTACAAGGAAACAGATCGATGTCGACCCAAATCCTGAGTTGTTTTTCCCACTTGAGGAGCTCACTTCCTAGTCGGGAACTAATTTTCAGATTATTCCGACTCAACATGAATGCAACATGATGCATTGTTAATGGAAGTAAAAAATAATTAGTGTATCTTGTAATTTATAAGGTTCATCATTGGCTTTGCTACACCTTTCCACCAAGTTTCATCTAAATTGGACCACAATCCTGCTGACAAACAGACAAACAAACCACACTGAAAAGATGAAAAGATGAAAAGATGACCTCCTTGGCAAAGGTCAAAATGACTCAATTTCAAGAACTGAAACACATTTGGTAAAATATACCTGTGAAGAAGAAAAAAAGTTTAGTCTTGCCGTTATGGGGAAAATTCTCCATCTTATATCAAGCTCTGGGTTTCCCCCAGGAAAAGATGCAAAGACGATAGGAAGCAAGTCATAAAGGAATAGGATGTAAGGGTTAATGCTGTAAGGAAGAGGGAGGTAATGTATTCTGTATTCCTCCCAGGTGCACAGTGTATATATGTAAAACTAACCCTCCTCCCTGTGTGCTGCAGGTGTAACTACGGCTGGCAGGGTCCGCTCTGTGACGAGTGTCTGCCGTATCCGGGCTGTGTCCACGGCACCTGCAACGAGCCCTGGCAGTGCGCCTGTGAGAAGAACTGGGGAGGTCTTCTCTGTGACAAAGGTCAGATCTCACTCTGCTGCAACATTTTTACATATCTATCTTCTGGATATCCAGTGTGTGAAGTCAAAGGCAGTTTTTAGGTATTTTGTCTGTATAAAAGACAATTCTAGTGTTTGCAGACTTGATGCTCGCTGTGATGATTTCACAACTCAAGCTATTTTCAAGAGTTTGCCATTTCAATTTCATGCTATGAAATAGAAACCAATGATTGCAGAGAAGGAAAGTGCATTCAGAAGTCTGAAGCACTACGGTATGATTTGCAAAACAGAGTTATTGTGAAGTTTCTGATTTGGAGTGGCACGCTCCTTTAGACCTCTGTGTTACGCCACATAAGTGGCCTGAGGACACAGATTGGTCAACATGCAGGAGACTAGAGTATGAATTACATTCTCTCTAAATAAATTCTTACATTGTGTTCCTGGTAACCCACAATCAAATGCTTTTAGAGGAAAAAAATAAGGAAATGGAGCCGGTAACGGCAAGTTACTGTGTGTGGCTGTTTTTCTCAGGTACAATTTTGTACACAACAATCTTTCTAACTGTGTGTTTTACATGGACACAAACAGAGTGGGTTATTTGAGTTTTCTTTCCTGTGTAGATCTCAACTACTGTGGCACCAACCGGCCCTGTAAGAACGGAGGCACGTGTATGAACACGGAGCCGGACGAGTATAACTGCGCCTGTCCGGACGGATACTCGGGCAAGAACTGCGAGATCGGTGAGTCTCTGAATAAAATGCAGCTGGTCTGAAAATCCAGGTTTTTATGCCACACATACCTACTTTTCCCTTGATTTTCCTCTCTAGCGGAGCATGCCTGCGTGTCCAACCCCTGTGCCAACGGAGGAACGTGCCATGAAGTCCCATCAGGCTTTGAGTGTCACTGTCCGGCGGGCTGGTCCGGGCCCACCTGTGCTAAAGGTGAGGCAGCAGGGAGAGCTGCAGCCCCTTGTGGTCTGTTGGTCATGTTTGGGAGTCAAACTGGGTCCAGCTACCGTTGAAGACACTGGTGTTCTGTCCAAGTTATTTTCCGGGAAATTTGGTGATTTTGAACAACATGAATCTGATATTGTTAAGATTTATTAACTTTATATGTAAAACATTGCCAAAAAATCACCGTTCATCATAGAAAGAAACTGTAAAAATAGGCATTGTCATCTGAGTTTCAAATTTCCAACAGTCCTTGAATGAATCATGTCTGATGAATGATTTGATGGGAGAAAGCAACAAGAACGAAGCTTAAACTTGTGATATTTCTTCAAAATCACTTCATACTGAATTTCTCATATTAAAGTTTGTCAAAATTAAAGTGTTTGCACTAACTAGATCCTGTTAAAAATATTATAATCTACAGCATTTCAGAATTTTAGAAGTTAGGAAGAGAACTTAACAGGATAATTTACCAGCCTAATGTTGAGACTCTTTCCAAAGTAGCTGATTGATAATGCAAACTCACTCAGTGTCACTTGTGCCATCTGGAGTATTTCTGGAGTTTTTCATGTGATAATCAACTTTAACATCTTCATATTTCAGACACAGATGAATGTGCCTCCAGCCCCTGTGCTCAGGGTGGAACCTGCATGGACATGGAGAACGGCTTCGAGTGCCTCTGTCCTCCAGAGTGGACGGGCAAGACCTGCCAGATAGGTACGTCTCACTGGATGATTGATTTCACATTTTATTCATTACATTTTGGAGGGGAAAGAAGTTTTTTTAATGTATACATTTTCCGAAAACATTGTTGCATGTTGGGTGATGTGCTGCTGTGATGAAGCCGGTGTGGTTCTGTGTGTTGCACCGTCCGAATATATTGCAGGAATCCTGTTTGCTTGCAGAGTTGCAGCGTATCTGGGTGTTTGTTTATCCCGCCGTGTTGTTTAACCAGTAGTATGACTGCAGGAGGGACACTAATTTGAAATGAGTGTGTGTGTGTGTGTGTGTGTGTGTGTGTGTGTGTTTGTGTATATGCACGCCTAATGGAGAGGCTCTCTGGGTATCATCTGCAACTCGAGCCAGGTGACTTGAGTAAAGCTAAAAATAACTCCCCGCCTGGCAACTGCTAGCCTTGGGACAGAATATACTCCAGCGGGGGGTTATCTTTGGCTCCAGACTGGGCGTAACAGGGGTGTAAGTACGCTACGGTGAGCCGACGCCCCAACATAGCGGAGCCCTCACCCCCTTCGACCTCGTCCAGGAAGCACTTTATAACCTGTAAACATGCGTGGGGAGCAACCGAAATGCTTCGGTTTGTGTTACGGATTCTTGTATTCTCCGAGCGTTTCCCCTTTCAGGGAGCGGGTGGTACCTGGAAGAGAGCGGGATGAGGAGGAGGGGTCGTGGGGGTGTGAAGGGGGGCGGGGTTGGGTTTTTGGGAATGGGTGTGGGTGTTTAGTTTCAGCAGGCCAACAGGTGCCGCTTACCTCCTGGGAGTAGTATTAATGCACTGTGTCGGTTTATAGTGAGCGCGGCCGGCGGCGTGGTGGGCGCGGCGAGAGCTGCCTCTGAAACTGACCACTTGGAATGCTGCAGGTTGGCCTTCAGGGAATGCAATAGAGAGACATTAACCCTGAGGGAGGGAGCGGGGGAGGGAGGGGGGCGAGGACAGAGCAGCAGGGCGATGGAAAGCTGTCAGTTGTGAACTTCACCCTGTAAATGTTCTGGCAATTTTACATGTTTGAAAAGCAGCCGAGTCGTTTACCCATAAAAGTCGTGAAAGCAATCTGACTGCTAGCATCAAGTAAAGGAACTGAATTCAGCAGCATTAACAGAAGGCTCAAAACTGCAGATAACAGACTTTAAATGTTCCACACTGTAATAAATGACCATGTTTACACGCACAAAATATTAGTCTTTTGACCCCTTATTCTGAAAATTACAATATACCTACTAAGCTGCTTAGAGGAAATACAAAATAATTTAATATTCCTGCTTACATGCAATCGTGCATACTCTGTTTAATATTGTTTATTATGTCAAAATATGGAAAAGTGGAACGGCTGCAGCTGCTCGTGCCATTTTTGCTACTTTGCATTAGAATATATTTTTTTCAGGGGTGCAAACAGCCTTCCTCTTTCATTGTGGAGTAACAATATTTGCATTTATCCAAAAAACCCTGTTGATATCTTAGTCTTTCAAAGTATTTAAAAGTAGATGTGTTTCTCTTTCGAAATACAAATGTTGACTTTTCTTTTGGCCATGCATCTCTGCCCCAGTTGGTTTGGTTGGTTTGTGCACAACTCACATAGCTGAGCGTAAACAAGAGACTGTGTGATGCAAACTGTGTTAAAAAAAACAAAACATGCTCAGAAAAGCTGAATAATATCGCCATATTCCACATGATAATTGGAAAATGCTACATTCAGAAAAGGCTTTATTTGGAATATCTAAACTGAATATTAGTGTACCTTAACTGATTCACCATTTAAAACTTACCTTTGCACTTATTGCAGCTCAGTCATTTTGTAACATTTCTGTAACGGAGACCTATGTTTGGAGGTTGTATCACGTAGATGACGCAACATTACAGATTAAATTAAAACAGAAGAATCCGAGTTGAGAGAAGACCGTATCTTCAGTGTGATGCTGGAGGTGAAGCTACGCTTGGTGATGGGGCTTCTCTACAGCTGCTGAGCTCTCTCATTCCTTGTCTCTTCATTTTGCAGACGTTAATGAGTGCGCGGGGAGGCCTTGCCACAATGCTTTATCTTGCAAAAACTTGATTGGTGGATATCACTGTACCTGCTTTCGTGGATGGGTTGGCCAGAACTGTGACATCAGTTAGTATCAATCCAGCAAATTATCAGCCTTCAGCCTCTTTCCAGCTTCCTGTAGCTCCGTTAGAGCCGAGGCCGCTCCTCTCCGCAGGCCGGCTTCTGTTCCACCAGCTCCACCTCACTTCCTGTTCATTCATTTATCCGTCTTTCTGAAGATTTCCTTTTTTGTTAGCATTGAACAGCTTAAAAAAGTAATTAAACAGATAATATGAGATGCATACAAGAGAATACTGGATAATTATAATGTGATCTTATTCTAACAGATGATAGACATAATTTGGTCATCATAGAAAGTCTTTGGTGCTTAGACTCTACAGGGAGATAATCACGGCTGGAAAAGTTATAATTTTGCCAATTTGTACAGCTCCTGTGTGGCTTTCATAGCATTTTCTTGTTCAAATATTTAATATCGCTAAAGTTTTAAGTACTCATTACTCTCAAATTATAGAAAGAAAATCCCAGAAAGGAGGGATAATGTTTGAGACTCTTGAGTGGATACAGTATAATATGGACAGGAAACAGCAGAAACGTGGCTTTTCATAAAAACTAAAAACTGCTGGTGGAACAGGCTGGTTAGCCGAGGGGTCTGGGCCCTGGATTAATTCTCCTTTCTCCTGCCTCTTCCTACCTGCCACCCCCTGGCCTTCCTCTTCTCAGCTATAAGACTAAACTTTTCCTTTTCACTGACTGCTGTAAATCTTTTAGAGAAAATCTCGAGGGGTAGTTTTGACTTCTGCCGTTTGATTTCTCTGCATGTTCTCACTGCACCTGTGCGTCTGCGTTTCCTCAGGCATGGATCACTCTGTTCGGTTGTGTCGACCACTTCCCTGTAGCAGCTGCATGTCCCGCCCCACTGCATGTTCCTCCTCCTCCTCCTCCGACCTCTGTCAGACTCAAACCTGATGTTGTTTTCCCTGTTTTCCTCTCAGATATGAACAGCTGTCATGGCCAGTGTCAGAACGGAGGGACCTGCAAGGTGAGAGTCACACACACTGAGCTCTTTGTTGAATTTATATAGTTTTTTAAAAGAAACATGACACAGCAGTGGAGCTGGAACGAGATGACTGCTGCTCATCAAAGCTCCTGTCACAACGGAGAAGAATATGCTCAAGGGTGTTATGGCTCTGGAAACATCAGTTACCAACATGTTCTGCCTGAAAGGCTTTTTCCTTTTTCTAATATTAGTGAAGAAGTCGAGAATAGAATAAGTGGCTGTCAGGTGGATAATAAGGAAGTACAAGTGAACGTTTGAAACCAATATTGATCCAGGAAAGACATCTCTGAGTGCGCATTAATCTCTTGCTCTTTCACAAAAACACTTAGACACTTACAACACACTTACAGGTTTGATTTCACAATTGTAAATAGTTTATTTTTATGCAAATGCTGTGTTTTTGCAAATTACGTACAATGTGCATTTTATTTTAATTTTTGTTATAGTTCATAAAAATGAGTCAAAAAGTAAGTAATGAACACACTCAAAATACATTTCCTGTGGTTTGAAAAGATTTTTATGCAACTTTTTTTCCATTTTACAATTTTGAGGGATACAGCTGTGACATTTCTGTATTTAGAAAATATAAAAAAAACCATTTCCTTTTTTTGTGTTTGTTTTTTTGCAGTTTTTAGCAATTCATTTCATTAGTATGAACATTAGTCAATACATATTATAAAAGAATTGGGATGTAAGGGATGTATTGATTTATAGCATATTAAAATGCTCCAAAAAATGGCACTACAGCATGTAAAAATGTAAAGATCTGCTCTGGCAGACTTGTTCTTTGGTCATAAAGGGTTAAAGAGCCTTTGAGAACACATCACTGAGTTGGGAGGATGTTCTTGTTTTTCTTTAACAAATGACACTTCATCTAATAAATGATGAATTGGAGGCGACGCTGCTTTGATCGTGACAGTAGAGCTTTTTCAACCTTCTGCGTGTCTGTTCCAGGAGGTGGCCAGAGGCTACCAGTGTGTCTGCCAAGCAGGGTTTGTGGGTCGGCACTGCGAGGTTCAGAGGAACCGCTGTGCAAGCAGCCCGTGTCGTAATGGTGGGCGCTGCCACGCCCTGCTGGACGGCTTCATGTGTGAGTGCCCACAGGGCTTCGCCGGGACGACCTGCGAGGTAAGGATGAGATCCGGCGAGGACCATACGATGTGAAAAAACTCTTCGGTGCCTAAACTTCCACTGTATTTTACTGTTTTCTGTCTGTAGGTGCAGAATGACCCGTGCAGCCCCAACCCATGTCACAACAAGGCCCAGTGCCACAGCCTGATGGGAGACTTCTACTGCAGCTGCCCTGACGATTATGAGGGCAAAACCTGTTCAGAGCTGAAGGATCACTGCAAGACCAACCAGTGTGAAGGTAAAAGCAGCTGCAGAAGCCTCACAGCAGAGATTTACAGATAGATTCAATAATTGAGTAAGAGATTCCAGCTTTCTGCCCTGCTAACCTTTTAGTTTGTCCCACTTATTCACCCCAAGTGATTGACAGTTGCACCGTAGCCGTGGCAACCAACGACACCCAAAAGCGAGTGTGGCACATCTCGTCCAACGTGTGCGGTCCCCACGGCCGCTGCATCAGTCTGCCTGCCGGGAACTTCAGCTGCTCCTGTGAGCCGGGATTCACTGGCACCTACTGCCACGAGAGTGAGTCACTATTAGCTCAGAGACACACACACACACACACACACACACACACACACTCACAAATACACAACACACAGACTATTTTTATCATCAGTTACCATCACTGGGAACCACATGATTCTTACTGTAATTCAGACTCCAGTTTCAGTTATCATCACCGTCTTAGTTTAGTTTACAGCAGAAGAACAAAGAAGAGCTAAGAAGGGAAATCCAGAGAAAATCACAAGCAACAAATAACTAAAAAACTTTTTTTTTATACATCTGATTTTGGTTGTGTACAAAAGCAACAAGCTTACCAGCTTTCTCTAATTCTCTTAAGCTGATCAGAACATGAAATAAGAGTTTTATCAGACATTTTTTACTGCCAAAAAGACCAAAACACAGAGTTTTTTATATGATATATTCACATTTTAGACACACTGCTGATGTTCATACAGCAGGTAAACAGTATAATTATCACAAAAAACTGAGCTGCAACCATAAATAAATAAAAAAGTAGGAACATAACATCATACATGGTTGCTGATAAAGTTGTAATAAAATATTCTGTACCTCTTGCCATGAAATTATTGTGGCAATGTGATTTATTCTTAAAGTGTATATCTTCTCATAATGTTATTATCAATCTCTTCTTAACATATTACAATGCAAATGGAACCACAATTAATAGAGGATTGTGTCTGAAAACAAAATTATTCCAACTTTATGTGGCAGTAATCATGAAAGTTTGAAACTCTTTGGATAATTAAAACATCTCTGCTCTCTCCTCCTGCAGACATTAACGACTGTGCATCATCTCCCTGTAAGAACGGAGGAACCTGCATCGATATGATCAACACTTTCCAGTGTTTCTGCCCGGACGGCTGGGAGGGCAGTCTGTGTGATGTTGGTGAGTGTGTTGGGTGTGTGTGTTTGTCTGACAGATTTGGGGTCAGTGTGAGCAGCAGCACAGCTCTGCAGATCTTAGGGAAGAGCCTCTCTAAGTCCTGCAGCCAGTGAGTCGCATATCCTGGGAAACTGAGTCTGATGGAGGAAGAAACAATGGAGGATTTGTTTTGGAGATGAAAGCAAGTGGAAAGATGTGGCAACTCAACCAGCTGACTGATTCTAAATCTGTTTTCTAACCAACACAGCTACTTAATATGGCCAGTGTGCACATTTGCAGATGACACAATGATTTATATTAATGTTTAGAGATTATCCGTCTGCAGGGTTATTTTGTGCTCCCAGACATTTAAAGATTGTAGCTTGATGTTATCAAAAGACAACATCAATATTTTGGGGTGTCACAAGTTCAACCCTCAATCGAAAATCAATCAATAACCTTTCGGTTTCAAGGATTTTTTTATCCAATCGTGACCTTATAATGGAAAGTCGAATTGAATAATGGATTTGGAAAATCGTAACACAAATAACCAATTTATAATAACTGTCTTTAATAGCTGCCCTGACTCACTGTTTGACTTTGTTCCAGATGTGAATGAATGCAACAGAAATCCGTGTCAGAACGGAGGCCAGTGTGTCGATCTGCTCAATGACTTCTACTGCAACTGTGTGGACAACTGGAAAGGAAAGACCTGCCACTCACGTAAGTTATTGTGTAGGGGATTGTTAAGACATCTGTAACTACTTGTTGTGTTTGTGGATTTCTTTGACAGAAAAAAGTAAATATGCATTTCTTTCTACATGGATATTTCAGCCACATGCTTTGCTATAAGATGAATTTTAACGCTCTGAAATGTTTGTTTTCTTTATAAGATTGCCAAAAATTTCATATTAGAAAGAAACTGTAAAATCAGGCATTATCCTGAAAAATTGAAACTTTTCGACAGATCTTAAACGGATTGGTTATGAAAGTTTCCAATAGAAGAAGTGACCAAAACAAAGCTTAAATGTTCTGTCAGAATCTCTTCATTCTACATGTGTCATTTAAAATAACGTCTGCACTAACCAGATCCTGTTAAAAACATTAAATTCTGCTCCTCAGAGACACTGTGAAGACACGATTGATTCTGCTGAGATCAACAGTCACGTGACAAATATTCACTGAAAACCTGTTTACACAGAGCAGAGAGGAGAGGACAGGAAAGGCTGTTTACACAGAGCAGAGAGGAGAGGACAGGAGAGGAGAGGCTGGAGACATGACAATATTTCAATGTACAATATGAGGAGACCCAAATTTTCCCCCAATATTCATGACATTTCTGGGCTCTTGGAAAAGTGTTGTATTTATAGATTTGATTTTAATCCAATGTTTAAAAAAAATATTTATCAGAGAAATTTGACCTGTGGTTGTGGTTTTTTTTAAAGATTTCTGTCATTCTAACTGTGTTATTCTGCACAAAGACATGTTTGAGTTGTTCTGATTGTGCTGATTCCATAGAGCTGCAGGACTTATATATTTATATAGATGTTATGTATCGCAGTGAAGTACAAGGCCACAGTCAGTAAAGTTTGTGAAAAAGATGATTTGAGCGTTTATAGTTCAGCAGCTAGCAGAGCCCATGAAGCCGTTATGAGTAGCGTCTTTGTCCTCAGTTTCCATGTTCTCCAACATGTCAGGTCTTATATTATTTAACGACCTCAGCCTCCTTAATCTTCCTTCTGAGGCATGATGCCCTCACCGGCTGCTGTGCAGGCTTGTTCTCTGCTCTGACGGCGCCTCTGAACTGCACTGCAGAGCTGAAGTAATCGCTGCTCAACACTGGCACCGAGTCAAATGTTTGAAATCTCTTCTTTTTTTGTTTCCCATGCTGCTTTGCATCAGGTGAGAGCCAGTGCGACTCCACTACCTGCAGTAACGGAGGGACGTGTTATGACCATGGAGACTCCTTCTTGTGCAGCTGCCCCTCGGGCTGGGGGGGCAGCACCTGCAACACAGGTCAGTGTTAATAATAATGTAATATAATGATGTTAAATGACATAATCAGACATCAAAACATCTCCATAAAACAAATGTTATTGGCTAGTAGCAAAAAGGCAATAACCAGGAAATGGCTAAGCAAGGAGTGTCCGACAATTTCAGACTGGATAGGAATAGTTAAAGAAATTTATAACATGGAAAGGTTAACATTTTCCCTGAGATACAGTACTGAAAAAGGTGACCAATACTGGAAGAAATGGAGGGACTACATGTATGAGAGGTGATTGCATATTCTGTGTGGGAAAATCTTTTTATTTTATATTATTGTATTTTTCCCCTGGGTCAGGAGCGTTTCTCCCCCAGTATAAATATGTATATATATATAATCCATTTCCGCTTGTTATGGGGTTCTTTTTTATTTTATTTTTTGTACCGGTGACCTTGTGGACAGCACAAACGAAGGTATTTTGTGTCACTGGACCTGAGTTCTGCCAGCCCTTTGTTTAGAATAAAACCTGCCATTGTATTTTGCTATGGATGACTCTGTCTGATGTACCTGTTCTGTGTGTATAATTATATGTTTGTGTTTTGTTTTTCACTGAAAAATCAATAAAAAGAAAGTTAAAAAAAACAAAAAAACATCTCCATAAAAAGGGAATCTTTTTGTTTTTCAGCCAAAAACAGCACATGTGACTCTGGTCCGTGTGAGAACGGAGGGACGTGTGTCGGAGGAGGAGACGCCTTCACCTGCATCTGCAAGGACGGCTGGGAGGGGCCCACCTGTGAGCAAAGTATGTCACTGTTCCATGCCACGTTCACACAACAAGGGACGGACTGTAGAGATGGGAACATGTTCAGTATTTACAACCTGAAGACGTTCACGTCACCGGACAAGTCAGGACACTTTGCATGATTGTAGAGTAAAATACTGTTATTCTACAACTTTATCCTTTTACAGCTTAATCACTAGACTTTAGCTGAGTTTAGCCGCCTATTATTTACTGCCAGGTTATATGTCTCAGGGCATTACGAAACATCTGAGTTTCCCTTCTGTAATTATGACTTGGGTTCTGACATAAATATTCTTTAATAACTGACAATAATAAATGACAATCTCTTACGAGCCTGAAACTTTTCATTAAAAGTAAAGACAAAATATGTTTGCTAACAACCTTTTTTACCGCGATGATAAAGCCGCACCAATTTCTATAATCACTAACTGTTACTATATGGACATGCAATGTTTGGGATGAAAAGGACCACATAAAAATGTAGCTTAAAACATAAAAAAAACTTTAGCAAAATCTCTATTTACTTTCTTCAGCTTCTACCTTCTTTATCCCTCTCTCTGACACTCTGTCTCTCACGGTGCTCACTGTGTCTCTGTCCTTTTCTTAATGTTGTACCACTATATTACAAAAACTTCTCAGTTTGTGGGTCCGGTCTGGTTTGTGTGGTTGATGTTGGATGGTGCAAATTGGGTGCGACTGAACAATGCATCATTCATGCATTCCTAATACTTGATTCTCTTTGTTTTATGCACCATAAGTTTGACTAAAATGACAGAATGATTGGTTTGGCTGCACTAGGTTGACTGAAACGCTCAATATAATCTGAAAATCATTTGACACAGGACTAAGACTGTTTTGGCTTTTTGTTGACTAAAACTATGTAGGATTTTATTTAATCAGAATCTAAAACAGCTGCCGGAATTTATACTGGTGACCAGGTTTCAGGCTGCAGCAGGAAGTTACTCATTGTCATTCTTGTCTCTTCTGTTGCAGATGTTGATGACTGCAACCCTCATCCCTGGTAAGACACATTTAGATTTAGATTTAGATTTATTTTCATGTCTGTGTTGAAAGTCCAGTTCTGCTTCAGGGGACATTCAACAAACTGTTATTGAGTTGTTTTGACATGCTGTCATTTGTGGCTTTAATTTGATTATTTTAACTGCTGCTACAATCAGCAGAATTTCAGTTTATTGCTTAATTTTGAATATGATTCCTTTTCGAGTTGATCTTGATCTTGGGAGTTGATTGATATGAGGTGGTCCTCAGTTCTAGCTCCTATCTCTGCGGCACCTTTGATCCTCACCCTCGCTGTTATTAATGTAGAAACATCATCTTGTTTGACATTTGCATCTTCGGTGAGTCACGCTGGATGAACTCCAACACTGTTTTACCTTGAGAATATGAAGCAGAGCGTAGGAGCAGCTACAGTGTGATCTCATCCTGCAAATCTGGTTTTATCCTCACCTTTTACCTCTAAAGATTGTGTGAAACATTCTCAGATTTTTGCCTCTCAGGAGTGAGAATTTGTTGCTTTTTCTGTCATTATTATAATTGTAAACTCAAAGGCATCATTCCGACTTTTATTGGGGGCAAAGCAGAGCCTCCTGACAGCTTCTGTGAATCAGAGAGTCTAGCCAGGACAAAAGGCTCCCCCCTCCTCTCCTCTGCAGTGACTGACAGGTGGATTAGTGGAGGTTTAGGGAGAGGGGAGCAGGAGAGTGTGAAGAGACGCCCCTCTCACCATTCACCGGCCTCGACCTGGGGGTAGCTGTGTGGAGTGGCTCAGCATGTGGTCAGCAGGGATTTACATATGAAGTTTGGACATTGATCAGGGATCAGCTTCAGCCTGCTGACACTCACAGGCTCTGGAAACTGCGGGGGAAAAAGAATCTGATAGTTTGAAGTTTAGCAGGACGTGAAACCAACAGTTTCTGATATGCCCTACAGTAACAGTGGGAATATTTATCTTCGGTTTATTTAACTTTCCTTATAATTACTGACAAACGTGTTTATCTAGCTTGTTGTTTCTTAAAAGGAATTTAATGTTGTTGTAGTGAAATGGAGATAGAGTGCAGCTGGCACGGACGATAAGTGCCCCCTCTTATTAGATCATAACTGCACAAAAAAGGGAAGTTATGTTGGTGAATTTGTGACATTGGTCTTCATGTGAAACTTCCCAGGGAATCACCGGCTCCACACAACTTCCTTTTAAGGGATTATAAGAAAATAAGGGAACCTAAACTGTTAAGTTTACAGGATGCAACTCAGTGGGCAGGATGGGACACAGTTAAATGTTTAATCTCTGCAGGATTTTTGGTTTAAAGACTTTTTATTGGAGGTGGATGTGAACTGATTGTACAGGTGCATCTCAATACATTAGAATATGATGGAAAAGTAGTTTAAGTTAAATAGCTCCAACCAAGCATTGAGTCATATAGATGGACATACTTTTCAGAGTCCAACATTTCCAGATTAAATATACTTTATTAAATTGCTCTTTTGTAATATTCAAATTGTTTGAGACACTGAATTTTAGGTCTTAAATGTAAATTAAATGTCAGCCATGATCATTACTGTTAAAAATTAAATAAATGAAGACATGAAATGTTTCATGCTGTGTGTAATGGATCTATATAATGTGTTATTTCCACTTTTTGAATTGAATTACTGACATAAATAAACTTTTCTATGATATTCTAATTTATTGAGATGCACCTGTACATTTTGAGGGACGTCAGCACCACAATCACTTCTCAGAATCAAATACACCAGCTTAAAAAAAGGTGTCCCCTGAAAGGATTTAGAGCAGGACACTGATTTACAGTTTTCTGAAAGCCCACCTGCAGAGATAAGCAGAATCTTTTCCCCCCTCAGGGAACAAAAATATGAAGAAACATCCCTTTGAGCCCCTCCATCAGCTCTGCAGCAGCTGTAAATTTACACGTTTCTTTCCTTCTGTTTCCTCCCTGCAGCTACAACGGCGGCATCTGCGTCGACGGCGTGAACTGGTTTCGCTGCGAGTGCGCCCCTGGATTCGCAGGACCGGACTGCCGCATCAGTGAGTCCCTGGGAACCGGAGGAGGGCGTGTGGAGGGGTCAGGTGGGCGGGGGGTCAGAGGTGAAAGGCCGTGGTGGGGGAGCGTGAGCCGATTGTGTCGGGGCGACAGATTAGGAAGCCTTTTAGGAAGACGGTCTTAACCTCTCCCCTCGGCGCTGAGCCGGGGTCAGAGCTGAGGTTCGTCAGACGGGTCAGTGCGCTCTCCCGCGGCCTTCTGGGAGAAATCTCCTCAGAAAGGCCTTTTCAGAACCGGAGTGTTATCCAATTGAAGCGTTTCAAACCAAACTCCTATAAACCCTTTGTGCAAAGAGCGATCCTCTGAATTCCATCACTCACTGAAGATATTTGAATATAACATTCAGATCTCTCAGAGCTCAGGAGACATCAACAATGAAGTAAGACTGAAGAAGTTACAATGAAAACACAGATTTTTCTGCCGCTGAATAGTCTTTTCCCTATTTGATTTATGGCTATTTTATAACTAAAATCGATAAGAGATCAAAGTTGTTTTCTGGGCAGTCTGTTTCTAACTCCTGAAAAACAAGTCTTTTTGGATTTTACTCACTCTGGCCTTGTACTTCACTAAAATATATAAAATCTATGTAAAATCTATATGTCCTGCAGCTCTATGGAATCAGCACAACCATGGCCAGTGACAGAAATCATAAAAAAGAGAAACCACAATTTTAATATTTTGTTAAAAATTGGAATAAAATGGAAATTCTATATTAACATTTTTCCAAGTGTCATTAATGTAGGAAAAAAAATGGGTCTCCACATATTGTACATATTGATCTATTTGCAATTTTCCAGCCTCTCCTGCCTCCTCTCTGCTCTGTGTAAAATGATTTTCAGAGAATATTTGTCACGTGACAGAATCAATCCTAGTGTCTCTGAGGAGCAGAAGCTAATGTTTTTATCAGGATCTTATTATTATTCCAAACGCTTTATTTGGGCAATGATTCTTTTAAAGTAGACTTTTGACATAAATATCACAATTTTAACCTTAGTTTTGGTTATTTTTTCGGAAACGGATACATTTGTAACCAATAATCTGTTCACGAACTGTCGGAAAGTTCAAATTTCGTTTTTTCTCAACAATAATTGATATATATTTTGGCGAACTTTTAAAGAAAACACATTGGTTTGGTGGGCTTCAGTGTAAACTAACAGCTCTGTGGTTCCTTCACAGACATCGATGAGTGTCAGTCGTCTCCTTGTGCCGAAGGTTCAACCTGCATGGACGAAATCAACGGCTACCGATGCGTCTGTCCTCCGGGACACGCTGGACATCGCTGCCAGGACTGTAAGTACCACAAACTACAGTGAAACCACCTGTAGTGTAGCCTGGGTATACCCAGACTGCCTTGCGCGCTCGATTTCATTTCGAACTGCCAAGGGGTCTGGAAACCAGAGAGCTTTCTTAGCCCTGTTTTAGGGATCCAATCACTGAACGGGGAGGGACGGCAAGATGATGACGTGTACTACCCGGCAGACGGAAGCTTGTAGTTTTCTTACGGATCCAACATGGCTGCAGCAGACGCAAAACTCTCTTTAGCTGTAGATGGTGTTTTAAATAGTTTAGAGCGAAAGTTGAAAGTTGAAAGGCGAGAGGTCTCTCGGCGGCTCCGCTGTCCCCCGGCTCGTAGCCAGATCACCGGCGTTAAGGTAGCGGGGCTAATAGCGGTAGCGCTACGCTACCGTTACGGCGTTAGCGGTAGCTATTAGCCCCGCTATTGTAACGCCGGTGATCTGGCTACGAGCCGGGGGACAGCGGAGCCCCCAGAGACCCGCAGCAGCTTGTTTATTGCCCATAAAATCAGTGGTTGTGTGGCTGAATGACATGAGGGGGAATAAAGCGTGAAAATAAATAATCTTGCAGAAAGCGAGAACTGGAGGAGCAAAGCAGCAAGCAACACTCTCTCACAGACACACACAACAAACATCCATCTCTGTCGCTCTACTACGTCATCTGGTATAACTGATCTGATTGGCTAAGAGCTACCTACAGACGCTTTGATAGACATTCTAAGCGCCCAATAAACGGCTCCGGAGGATCGTAAACCACACCTCCTCTACGGAGAAATGAGCGGTTGGTTCCCAGACCAGATCTCATTTGAGATTAGTCTGGTGTTAGCCAGGCTGCCTGTAGTGTACAAGTTCCAGTTTGATTGACAGCTGATCCACATACTTTTTCTCTGCAGTCATCGGACTCGGGAAGTCGTGTCGTCACGCCGGCTTGCAGTTTCCTCACGGCAGCCGGTGGGAGGAGGAGTGTAACGCCTGCCAGTGTGTCAACGGATACGTCCGCTGCTCCAAGGTCTGCCTCATTTTTACCAAAAATCCTAATGTTGCATAAAGATGACTCAGCACCTGTCTGTGCGTGACTCACTGACGGCTTGAACCTGCAGGTGCGGTGCGGCCGGCGGCCCTGCCTCCTCCCGAAGGCTCTGCCTCCTCCAGACTCCAACCCGCCGTCCTGCCCCGGAGGTCACGAGTGCGTGGAGCATCAGTTCCTCACCTGCTTCTCGCCGCCGTGTCACCAGTGGGGCGTGTGCTCAACGCCCGACCCGCCGACGCCGCTGCACACCCAGTGTGAGCCCAACAGCGGTTACCTGGACAACAGCTGCGCCCGCATCACGCTCATCTTCAAGAAGGACAAAGTGCCGCAGGTGAGACAGAAACCCACAACGTGGTGATCAGGTTACATGTAATCAGATTACCAAAAATAAGCAGCTATAATCACCATGGATTACATTTGAAGAATGTGCAAGTAGATTAAATAATCAGTTATCAGAGATTTAATTTAAAAATTAGTTTGAAAATCCCAGTTTATGTTTATATTAATAAACTTTTTTGTATAAGACAATAACTGTCCAGGAAGAAAATTTATGATTTTTTTATACAACATCCACCCATGACACAACCAAACGATTTATTAATGTTTTATTACATTTTCATTCCTTTTAATTTTACATCAATAAACATTTTTGAGTCCAACAAAACAAAAAAAGGAGGAAAAAAAACCCTTATTTGGGGTTTTTTTTTTTTTTTTAAATTAGTGTTATTTTGTTTTAAATGTTAACAAAAAATGAATCCAATCTGATTATTTACGGATTACATCAAAATCAGATTAGATTAATTTTTTGTTCCAAAAATACACAAAAATTTCAATGAATAATGTTGATTAATATCTAAATAATCTGTCAATCTGCTGGTGCTATATCATTGTAACTTGGAATATTTTTTGATTTTTTTTTTGTGGTAAACTACAGAAACTTATCTTGGACACTTATCTTATCTTGGACAGGGGCATTTAAATCTAAAAATGTTTTGTTGTGAAGCTTCTCAGAGTGTAAATGTTTTGTTTTACACAGAAGTGACCGTTTTTAATTTTTTTTTTATCTTTGGTATTAAAAAAAATGAAAGAGAGGAATATATGGCCCCAGCAATAACAACAAAAATGACGGGTGGAGCTTTGAAAGTTACATTTAACAAGATAATATTTCAAAATATGACATTCACGACATGAAGCTTTATGGTTTTAATATTCTGTATCAAAGCAAGACATTAAACATGGAGGGTGGAGCTCTGAGAGCGAACAGACTGAGGAGACGGCTGAAAGCAGCAGCTCCAATAATCATCATGTTGACTCGTTGTGTCATAACAAAACATTGGAAATAATTTTGCTCCCACCCTGAATTGTTAACATTTGATAATGTTGGTGGGTTGGCAGAAAATTATGTGTTGTTGTTTGAATCTGCAGACGCAAACACACACACACACACACACACACACAAACACGAGTCATTCCTCACTGTGTGCAGATAAGAGTCTGACAGGACAAAAGCTACCTTCTTCTCCATGAAGATATTCATGTTTAGAGGCTGAGAAAACAAATCATAGTGAGAAGAAGCTACAGTTTTATCAGTTTTGAGTTCTTCTTTGTTGCTGACAAATAAAAACTTTGTACATGTTGAACACTTTTACTTAAATTGGAGACGTGTTCTGTCCTCTTGTTAGTCAACACGGTGTTTCTGTTGTTTACTACTGTATCATGAACCCCTACCCGGCCCCCTGCGGCAGGTCTGAATCCAGTTTTATGAATGAAAATGAATCCGTTCTTCTGACGAGATACTGATCTGAGATCTGAGATCTGAGCCGCGGCGTCCCCCCCACCGGGCATTCTGATTGGCTGCATCTGAAACAGACTTAGCAGGAATTAGAAGCTGATTGTTCCTTGCCGGCAGTGCAGATACTAATCTGTTTTATCTTTGTGTGTGTGTGTGTGTGTGTCAGGGCACCACTGTAGAGAACATCTGCTCCGAGCTGAGGTACCTCCCTGTGACTCAGACGCTGGCCGAGGAGCGAGCGCTGCTCATCCTCTGTGACCTGTCCTACTCCAACAGTGACGCTGTGGAGGTCGCAATGGTGAATATTACACACACACACACACACACACACACACACACACACCTGTCCACACACACATTATTAAAAAGTGTCGCCCCCAATGTGTGACCATCTTTGGTGGCAGCTACAAAAGAAACATGATCCACAATCTGACACAACAAAAACATACAGAAGCACTCTTAAACACCGAGTCATTACAGTTTTTTATTGAAATAATATGTGTTGGTTATTGTCAACAATCCTCATCCATGCATTGGTATATATACCATCATGGAAGAACATGGTACAACTAAAGGTACATTTGTGTGGACAAATATAATAACATAACAACAAAAATAGCTGTTAAGAGTTTAATTTAAGCACTGATATCTAGACATTTTCCATGTTTTTTTTTTAATAATGATTTTGGTTATTATCAATAAAACCATGGGAAATGTCTAGATATCAGCTCTTAGTTTAAACTCTTATCAGCTATTTTTGCTGTTATCATTATATTTGTCCAAGCAAATGAACCTTTAGTTGTACCAGGCATTAAATGACCAAGAAATTGAATAAAAATATGTTCTAATATTTTTTTCCATGACTGTCCACTTTATTAGGTAAACCAGTATAATGTAATACACCAGCTCTACTATTAATACATGGGTGGCCAAAATATTAAAAGAAAACTCTTCTTATAATGCATTCCATGTCAAAAATACTGCAAACTACACCCTCTATAATGAAGATATAGTTAAATTAATAACTTGTCAAGAAAAGGACAGACAGGTTGGACAGACACTGGATTTTTGGAGCTTATACTGATATTTGAAAGCAAAAATTCAGATACATGTATAGCATATAAACATTAATATTACCGTAACACTATGTATGTTATCACGTAGAGACAGAATGGGCTAAGTACTTTGTGAATCGATTATATGCTCCAAACTGCACTTATTAAATTTGCCAAGCATCTTTTTGTGCATTATATTCTGTAAAAAACATATCGGCACATTTCAGAAAACCTGATAAGAAACATCAGTAATGGATCAATACTGAACGATACATCAGTCAGGCTCCATAGACAAGTTAAAGTTAAGTTAAACAGTTTATAAACCTAACCTGACAATCAGCACAGCCACTAATAATGTGCATCCACAAGTATGAAATATAAATACACAATGACACACACACACACACACACACACACACCTGCACATGTAGAAGCTGCTGCTCTTTTTTTTCTCCCACTTTGTTGAATCACACTTAATTTGTCACTGCAAATGGTTTCCAGAGGAGTCCCGTAAAACGTTTTCTATTTTCAGTCTCTTCACTCTTTGTTTTACCAAAGGAAACACAAAAAAAGGGAAAAGGGAAAGACAGAAGAGGGAGAGGCGTTTGAAGCTTCTAACATCTGGATGAGATTTAACGTTTCTGTTGGGACACCTTGCTGATCTTTGTCTCTGCTCTCCCTCTTCTTCCTCTTCTTCCTTTTCTCCTCCTCCTCCCTCTTCTTCTTTCTCTTTCCCTCTGTCTCCTTTACCTCTCCTGCTTTAATTTGCTGTTTCTGTTTCTGCTTTACTCTTGTCTTTGTGGCTGTCTTTTCTACCCCTCTCTCTCTCTCTCTCTCTCTCTCTCTCTCTCTCTCTCTCTCTCTCTCTCTCTCTCGGCCACCCAGACTCGTGGGGGGGAATCAGTCACTTCGGGGCTCTAAGCTTTTAATGGAGGGGATTAGTTGCTGCTCCTCTGAAGTTTGCGGGCCTGTTTTGAGCGACAGATACAGGAAAAGGAGTGGTGAACCTGACATCCACCCAAACCCCACAACAAGACTTTATAAAACAAAAAAACAGCCTGACTCCCACTCGCTGTCGACTCGTGTTGCAGCGAAATGTCAGCGCTCATTTCCAAGTGTGGGTGAAATCTTTATAATCCCAGCGAGCCGCGCCGCTTGTGTCGATTTATTCTCTTCCAAAGGCTCTCGGCGTGTTTGTAAACCCCTGAAACGCTCCGCTGCGAGGCCTCCAACCTGAGCGCCGAACAAGTGGTTCAATATGTTTCAGCGTGTGTGTGGGAAACAGCGAGGAGCGCTCGCTTTGTCTCCATCTGCAGAGCGAGACGTCCCCGCTTTATCGTGACATGCTGAGGCTGAGTCAAGTGTGTCGGATGGAACATCAACAGATCTTGAAGTAGTTTCTTAAAGTAGCTACGGAAAAATGTTTAGAAGCAACATGCAGACAATGAAGCCTGAGATAGATTCTTTTAAACCAGTATCCTTGAAGCTTGGTGCACGTCTGCAGGAAAAAATGCTTCTACCTGCAGACAGCCTGCTGTCATAGAGAGGAAATCTGCCAGACTTTTCAGTCTTAGTGTTGCAGTAAGTTGTGCACACTGAAAAAGACAGAATTAGTTGTGCAAAGAACGGAAAATGAGAGCTGAAGAAGGTCCAGGCCATGCATACTTTCTCACCTCTGCATACCTGCTCTGATGTGGAAACCTGCAAAGAAAACTTGGACATAGCTCACAGTTTAGAAGTTGCAAGGTGAGGAGGAAAAGAGCACTTTGTTGAAAGCATACTGGCATATAAAGGAGTATAAAATGTGATTGCAACGTCACCGATTTAGTGACTGAGGACCCTTAGAGCATGTTCTACCCCTTTAAATGCTCTCTTGTAATAAGAATACGCAAACACAACAAAGAAACTGCAAAACCTTCAGTGTTAACTCTCAGTTAAAGATCATTTTGGATGCTCTGGCTGCACTGCTGTGATGTTGCCTGTCAATCACGGTGGGGGGGCGGGGCCAGAGGTATGTGAATGAGCTGCTGATTTTCTCAGGAGAAGAAAAGAGGAGTGTTTGTCCCGGGCCGGGCAGGGAGCACAGCTGGCCTGTTCTCTATTGTTTGTCCTAATTGAACTGCACAGCACACAGCTAATCCCCCTCTGCCCCCCCACCACCTCCCTGCTCTCACCCTCAGCACCTTATTAGGCAATTAACTCCACCCTCTGTGGTCTCAGCGGGGGGGGGGGGTCCGCAGCCTGCCAGATGTTAGGAAGAGAATCTCTTTTATTCTGACGGATGAATGTGTTTTCTTTCTCTTTTCTTCTTGTTGTCCTGCGTAGCCTCCAGCAGTCTGACCATTTGGCAAATGGGCTTTATTTTCTTTCTCGACTGTACTGATTGAATCTGCTGTCAGTTTCTTCTCTTTAACTTCTGCTCGTGCACCATCCACCCATTACCTGCAAATCTCTTTTCTTCCCATTATTACACAGGGCAGGTTTTAGAGTGCATCTTGGTTGACTGTAATCAACTTTCAGATGTTTTTAACTTCCTTATAACAAGCACTGCTTTTGACTGTTTTCTGTATGTTGTTAATGGATCAAACAGAAACTCCTCCAGTGCAACAAACCACCAAATTCACATGATCTCCAACATGAAAACACTCAAGCTGGTCTTGGTCAACATGTGGAATGCAGTGTTAATGCAAAACAAATTGATTCCTGTCCTCTCTCTCCCTCTCTCTCTCTCTCTCTCTCTCTCAGTCATTTGAGCAGGACGGGCGGTCGAAGGACAGCGATCGAGGACAGATCCAGAAGGCCGCCAGCGCCATCATCAGCGCCCTCTCCAAACGTCACAACAGCACTGTGATGCTCGCCGTGGTGGAGGTCAAAGTGGAGACGCAGGTGCAGCCGCCGCCTGTCGGTGAGTCGCATGTTCCTCATTTTTATTATTATAAACCCTCTGAACCCCAACGTGACGTTTCAGGGCGTTTTTTGCCCTTTTTACATTTTACTAACTGAGTCCTTGAAAAGTTTTGAATTTATAAATGCAACACTTTTCCAAGTATCCAAGTATTCCAAGTATTGTCATGTTTCCAGCCTCTCCTGTCCTCTCCTCTCTGCTCTGTGTAAACAGCCTCTCCTGTCCTCTCCTCTCTCTGTGTAAACAGATTTTCAGTGAATATTTGTCAGGTGACCGTTGGTCTCAGCAGAATCAATCATGTCTTCAGTGTCTCTGAGGAGCAGAATTTAATGTTTTTAACAGGATCTGGTTAGTGCAAACACTTTATTTTAAATGACACATGGAGAATAAAGAGATTTTGAGAGAAATATCACAATTTTAAGCTTTTTTTTTTTAACAGAAACTTTCGTAACTGGTTATCTGTTCAAGGACTATTGAAAGGATTAGGGTTAGGACTCAGTGGGCATTTAGTGATCTTTCAAAGAAAACATAGGCTTCAATCCCCCTGGTGGGAAAGCTTTTTTTTTCAGTGTGTGTCCAGGGTCAGGTCTTTATTTCGTTAAAAAGAAACGTCCTTCTCACGTCTCCTCTGCCTTCCTCCCTCAGGTTACCTGGTCCCGGTGCTGTGCGTGGTCTTCAGCATCCTCTGGATCTTCTGCATCGTGGTCTGCGTCTGGTGGACCCGCAAGAGGAAGAAAGATCGCGAGAGAGCGTCCCGCTCCGAGGACACCACGGTCAACAACCGGCTGGAGCCGCTGCGGAGCAACGCCCTGAAGGACAACCGGGACAAAGACATTCAGTATGAATGCAAGAAACTGATGGGCCCCTCGGACAGGACGTGCGACGGGGCCGAGGGCGAGGAGGAAGGGGAGCAGGAGGGCGAGCAGGAGGAAGACGAGGAGCGGGCACTGGGCATGGGGGACAAGTGTCCGCCCCAGAAGGGCTCCATATCGGGGCCGCAGGACAGGGGGGTGCTGGGGAAGGGAGGGGTCGTCTGCACGGCGCGCAGCGCTCCGGTCAAGGCGCCGCACCGGACGGCGTACAGCCCAAAAGACAACCGGTGTAAAAACCTGAACGCCGCCAAGCTCAGCGAGGACATTAAAGACCAATATGTATGAACACGCGAGAGGACGAGGAAGAGAAACAAACTGCGATGTCTTCAGCGTCACTGACTTCTCAACTCTTAAAAAAAAAAGCACCAAAAGTGAAGATTACAGATGCTTTAATTTTCTATTTTTTTGTGTTCGTCACACCTTATTTAACGTCTTTGTCTGCAGCACGGAGGCTTGTTTTACCAAAAAGCAACAAAAAAAATACAGAAAAACAAACAAAAAAAAAGACATGGAAAATAAACAATCACCGCTTCTGGATTTCTGGTTTTTCTCGTCACTGTTGGAATCAAGAAGAGTTTTTTTCTTTTCTCCGCTCCTGATTTTCTGTTTACGTACAAACTGTCACAATCAGAACTAACGCTTCCTCTCTAACGTCGGCTGGCAGCTGTTCACATGTCTCTGTGTCTGCCTTAGCCCAAACCTGCGGGCCTTTTCTACTCTGTCTTCATATTTGTCTTTTTATAAAAGAAAACTTAAAAAAAAAAAGATTTTATATACATTTAAGTCCTTGAAAGTTGGCACAGAGAATTCACTGTATCATACCTGGCATGAGCATTTTTTTGTTTACATTCATAAACATCTTTTCCATTTTGTGTTGAGGCTTAAAGGTTCTTACGTATATCCTTTTAATAATTACGTCGACGCTTCCTGCGAGTCTACATGATGATTTTTCAGTATTTGCTTTGGTAGAAAAGTGCCTTCAGCCCTGATTATTTTCTCTCCTCCGACAGAGTTTATGCAGAATTTAAACACATATAAAGGGAAAGATGTCCTGGTAACAACTCTTCACACCACAGGAAAAGTTATTTTCTTTGTACATATGTAAATATGAAAAAAATGGCTGTGTATATTTGAATTTAGTAACTTAAGTGATGCTTTGTATCATAGTTATTCTAAAGACTGTTTTTGTGCTTGATGTTTTTTTAATGATGTCATTCCGTTTATCAGTGTCTGTTGACACGGCAACAGGTTTTATACAGATTTTCGGACTGTGTCCAGAGTCCCACTGAGTCATGAGCATCGGTTAAAAAAAAAGAAGAAAAACAGAAAAAAAAACAGGTCATGAACGTGTGTCTTTATATGTTTTGATTATTTGTTAGACGAGAACACAAAAACAGAGAGTGGAGAACTGTCTGTTTTCCTGTCGATCATTGACTGATAGAGCAGCAACTAAAGGAAGCTTCTAAAGAGTCCAGTTCATTTCACTTGTTTTTGATCATTCAGAAAACAGATTCTCCCTTTCCTGCAAGGTTCACCCTTCCAACAATCTGTTTACAGACATACTATGCAGGAATTATCACAAACATTCAAACTGGAAGCTTGAAATAGAAAATCCAGATTCCGCTTTGTCTCCTTTACATTTCCCCTTTGCTATATATTGTGTTTTTTCAGTGCTGTGTCCACTATTTTCATAGCTGTGTGACACCCACAAACATCAGAAAGTTCAAACTCCAACGATAACGCCTGTTTTTACAGTTTCTTTTTACGATACACGATGCAGAAGAAAACCTCCATTTCAATCCCACTGGCGGGATGTTGGAGGTTAATTGCATGAATGGAAAAGAAAATAGAAAGACAATAAAGAAATTCTGTTCTCTACACCAAATTTTTTTTGTCAGTGTATGAACAGGGCATGTTCAAGCAAAACACCTCTGCTTGGGGTTTTTCCTCGCTAAATTTGTGTTTTTTTATTGCTGTGTCCACAATTTTTGTAGCGTCATGCCCAAAAAGGTCACACCCATTAACATCCTGAACACAACAAAATGAAAAGAAAAGAGAAAATCCATTCAAGGAGTGTCAGAAAGTTCAAATTCTAAGGATAAAGCCTGTTTTTACAGTTTCTTTCTACGATAAATGGTGCAGAAGAAACATGCGTTTTTAATCTGTGGGATTAGTGCCCAAATGGAAGTAATTCTGTCCTCCAGACCAAAAAGACTGTCTTTGCAGTATTTTATCACTGTATGAATGTGGCATGTTCAAGCAAAACAGGGTTAAACCTCTGCTTGGTGTTTTTTCTCACTATATTTGTCTTTTTTCGGCGATGTGTTCACTACTTTTGTAGCTTCTTGCCCAACAGGGTGACGCCCACAACAAACTGAAAAGAAAGAAGTCCAAGCAGAACTCTGCAGATAAAAACACTTCTAATTGGTCATAAGTGATGATTCAATTTCATTGTTTTTGTATGAGTCCATACAGTGTTTTAGTGAGAAAATCCTGCATAGTATGCCTTTAAGTTTAAGGTTTGAAAAGCCCTTCTACACCTATAAATCCCTATGTCTTAAGGGCCACTTTACTCACAAATAACCCCCCCTCTAAAGCCATTTATTGTTTAGTAAATGGTTTGAGTATCTTAGTGTGCAGATTATCTTTTTAAGCCCTTATACTCCAACAAATTCAAATCTTGGGCCAGCTTTCCAAAAAGCAATTAAAAGTCATTTATTTCAACGCTCTTGTTTTAGTAAGAAAGTTTTTTTATGATGCTTTAGCTCAGTCCATGACAATTCTCTGGCAAATATTGTTTGTCTTTTCTTTTTTACCTGCTACTGGCTGCATGTAAATCATAAAAACTAGCCTTCAGAGCACAGGGAGGAGATCCTGGCTGCAGGGTCCTTTTGTAAATGGAGAAAGCTGCAAGCCTTTCTTCTAAAATTCTGGAGAAGTGAGGCATTGATTGTTGATTCCAACTCTTAAATGGTGTCTCCTCGTCCTGCCACATCTCACTTTTACTTTGAAAGGACGCTGCAGGTGGAAGAAACGAACTGGACTGGTTATTGACTATTTCTGCACTTTTTTGTCCAGTAGTATCATAAAAAATAACTTAAACTGCATCCAAAACTGCTGTTGAGATTTATAGCCGCTCTGTGGGAATTTGAGCAGATTTCAGTCGCAGCTTTTGATTTATCGACATTTAATCTCACTTTAACAGCCGTTTTCAGAAGCTCCGCTGTCTAATCCAGTGCTTACTCTAAACTAGGGACTCCAAATGGCACAAAAAATCCAGTAAAGTCGCCCTGTGCTGCGTCAGAGAGTTGCTGATTTCTACTTTCAATCCACACTTACGGGTCACAGGGTCCAAACAACTCCGAGCACTGCTGCCAGTCTCTCTCTCTTCGGTTATAAATCGGCGGTTTTACAGTGTGTTGACAGTGGAGATGCCTCGCAGGGCAGCGGGGCCTTTAGTGAGTATGAAACCCTTCATGTGCTGCACCTCCTCCTTCTCCTCCTCCTCCTCCTCCTCCTGAAGTGCCCGACACTAAAAAAAATCCCATCACAGTGGGAACGGACTTGCGGTGGATGAGTGTGTATCCTAAATGTTCCCCCGTGTCGCTCCGCCTCTCCTCGTGTGTCTATTCTGGTCTAATGAAGGGAACAAGTTGTATTGTTGTTGTTGTTGTTGTTGTTGTGCTTGTCGTCCAGTGTTTGTAAAGAGTCTGTTTGTGCACTAAGAACACACAGGAGAAGAGAAACGTTGAGCATTACCTCCCCAGTGCTGGTGGAGGAAAACTAAAAGGAGTCAGATATTTGTGTGGATGAACATTATGTTGTTGTTGTTTTTTCTCTCTCGATATTTTATGTTAATGCTGATGCAAATCATGTAAAACCCAAATTCATATTCTGTCAGTAAATCTTACATTGTGTGAGTCCCACAGGAGGGGCTGAATGTGCAGAACATTGTAATTATTTTGTACAAAATTTGGTAAAAGTCTTGGTTTGTTAGTGGAATTTTTTTTGTTTGTTCTTAGAACAATCCTATTATTTATTAAAGTATTTTATACCAAAGCTGATTCTGTTTTTTCTTTTTCTTTATGTTTACATAGTTCCTTTCCACAGCGCTTCACATATGCAGTTTAGAGTGATAACGGAGATTCATCATTGGAAATTGCACTCTCATGCACTTTTCCTTACGTTTCAAATAGTGTTTCAACTCAAATCAGATATTTATGGTTAATAATATCACCCAGTGGTGCACACAGCTCAGTGAATTACACCACCTCCTCTGTGAACTATAGGTCTGGATGAGCGCTGCTATTGAAGCAATATGACCCCAAAATACAATTGAGATTGTGATTTAATTGCAAAAAAAATGGATCGAAGATGATGCCGAATTAACTACATCATGATGCAGATTCATAAAAAGTCTGAATTCATGTTTTGTCAGCTTCGTCTGCAAGACGACGAGCAACCAGCTTTTAAAATGCTTGTTTCCTGAATGGAGTTTGGAATAATAAAAGGCATGCAATCCATTGGAAACTCAACTCTTTTTTTTTTAAAGATTATTTTTTTTGCATTTTTGTTGCTTTATTTATAGTGACAGAGTGAAAGGGGGTGATAGAGGGGAAGACATGCGGCAAAGGGAGCTCAGGCCGGATTCGAACCCGGCTCCGCCGCAGCACATGGCATACATGGCAAGCGCTCTACCGGTGTGAGCCACCGGGACTCCCCTGGAAACTCAACTCTGATAGGCTCTCACCAAATAATGCAAAATATGTTCAATTTGCATATTTGCGTCACTTTACATATACTTTACCCAGCGCAAAATGAACGTCTATCTGCATCTTTTCATTGACTTTGTATGGAAACATGCCACACTAGAAGTTTGCTTTTCCATTTGGCGTGCCACAGATTTAGCCTAAGATATCTTATTAGTTACTCAAACAAGCACAACAAAGGTTAGATTGATTACATTATAAGGATTTTGAGGATGAGGACAAACTAAAGAGGTTGGCAAAGTTTATCGCTCGTATTTTTTTTAGTTTTGGAAAACAATCGAAACACACAATATTTTATCAGTATCAGTGTGACAGATTTGCTCTGTTGCTAATTGAACAGTTGCTATTTTATTGGACTCAATTCAATGTTCAGTCATTATAACTACAATGTGTGTATGTGTGTGTGTGTGTATATATATATATATATATATATATTTTTTTTTTTTTTTAAATATATATATATATACATTAAATAAATGTCACTGTCTGAGACTTTGGATTGAGATAAATAAAAATTTCCAGATTAGAAAAAAAGATGAATTCATACTTATTTATTAATTTAATAAATAAATTAATAAATAAGTATGAATTCATCTTTTTTTCTAATCTGGAAATTGATCAGTTTAAAAACAAAGACTTTAAATTAGGCCCTTGTACCGTCTCCGGGTAGCCAATCAGCCAGCTCGCCGCCTCCCGCCTCATTTAGCGGCAGACCAATGAGGTGAGTCGGTGGCGTGCCTCCATCTGCCCGTTTAATGACACTGTGGGAAATGATTAACATTAACCGCTCTGCATGAAAGCCTTCCAGCAGCTGTGATGGATATCCATAATGCTTGGCGGGACGTTCTGTGCCGTGTGTGTGTTCATTAACCCGGCAGTTGTTTCGGGAAGAATGGGAAACGTGTCTGGAATCCTGGATGGCGCGGCGCTCGGGGTCACGCGCACGCCCGGCGCACGCCCGCTGACCTACTTGGAGAAAGGCACAATGCAGGAGAAGCAGAGATGATGGTGGTGTAGTGGAGGAGGAGGATCGCGTGTCCTCCTACAATGCAGAGTGTAAACTGAAACCAGATTCCTACAGGAGCTGGTTCGAGCTGCACAGGTTCAGTTTAACAGGCTGCATGCTGGGATTCATCATGTCTGCAGTGGCTGAGGAGTTCATCTGTCAGCAGTTGACAGAGAAATCTCAACCAAAGGTTCATTCAGTAGGTCTTTTGTAGCTTGAAACAATATTAACATTATTGTTGGTTTGGTGGGACTCACCTTAAGATCTTCCACTTCTGATACAACAGAACATGTGATATAAGTGAAGTCCTGAACAGCTACATGTCCCGTGATGAGACAGTTTTCTGAAAGCTCTCTAGACCTTTCAAGGTCAAGAAAAGTGTTTGGAATGAAGATTTTAATATTTCCAATCTAAGGCCTCGTTTACACGAGGACGCTCGCGGGTAAAAACGACAAAATATTTTATCGGAAGTGCCTTTCGTTTAGACGGTGACGCCGTTTTTGGGGCTTAAAGACGCAAAAATCTGAAACCACCTTCCAAAGTGGAAAAGTTAAATCCTCTCCTCCGTAGCGTGTCGTCTACACTGACAAGACACAAAACTCTGATCTGATCTGCTCACGTCACGTATGTGTTTACGTCACATACATGCTCCAGTACAGGAAAATAAACTAACGTGGGATTATTTCCATGGTGGGACCTTCAAGCTGCTCTGGCAGCTCTAATAAACTTACAGGAGTCTTTCCACCAAATGTACAGGATATGTACAGATAGTATTAGTGAACAGAGAAGGATCTGTAATTACCTCTATCACATTTTGGATGCAGCAATTCGTCGGAGGCGAGCCAGACGGCTGTGAACGAGACCTGGGAGATCTAGTGATGGTGGAGAACTTTGTGGAAGGAGTAGCTGATGAAAATGTGTGGCGTGAAAACTTCTGCATGCCCAAAGATGCTCTTATGGCTTTAAGTGATGCCGCCTGGCTGCGTACAATCGAATTTCACACACTTTTGCGTCACCGTATGCAGCAGATTTCCTCCCGAAAAACGCTCGTCTAAACGAGGAATAAAAAGTGAAGACGCGACGCCACTTTTGCGTCTTCTGTTCAGACCGTCCTCGTGTAAACGTAGCCTAAGAAATGAATGTGAAAGTCCTTCTTTCTTGCCAAAATGCATTGTAAAGTTCATAAGAAATTGCTAGAAGGGAACTATTTTCTTGTGAGTGTTGTATCAAGATAGACTTGACAAATATGAACATAATAAATCTCTTGGCTACAGTATGTTGATCGATACGGCTGATAATTTGTTTTCCTTTGATGCTTTCAAATGGCATTGTGTTTACCAGCCAACAGATGTTTGAATACTTCTAATTACTAAACACGACAATAACAGGCTAAAATTTTCTTTAAACAGAAACAAGCCGATGTCTGTTTTTGTGGCAGTTTTCAGGACTGGGAATTCTTGAAAAGTTTTAAAAATCCAACCTGTTGAGCTGCATGTGAAGGCAGCATGCAGCTCATCAGACTGTCAGTCATTGGCTCTCCTCAGGTCACATGACATCAGGTAGGCCAATGAGCTGCAAACAAACGTGATGGACATTGGAAGCTTTCAGGAAGTGACTTATTTGTGATATTTTGGTAAAAATGAAATGTGTGAGGAACAAAAGCAGAGCGTCCCATAGAATCCCTGAGCTGTTGGAGAAGCTGCTGATGTTCTTTGGTGGGTTTTGGTTAAAGTTTCATGCTCATTTTGTTTGTTGTTGTTGTTGGCTGCAACATCTGGAAACTTCTAGTGAAATGTTTGTGAATCTCCTGCTAAGAGCAATGAGTGTAATTATAGTTCTGCAGCATGTCTCTTGTTCAGTCTGTTTGCATTGACTTATTAATCCTGAAGAGTTCCAGGTTGTAGTTTAATCTCCAGCCTTGGAGCAGCCGTGCAGGGACGCTGATGCTGCTGAGTTAAAGCTGTTTCAGTGGAATGAATACAGTTAACAGTGTCATGTGAATTGTGTTTTCATGCAGTTGTTAAAAATGTGTCATCTGTAATCCTGGACACAGTTTTTATTTTGAAAGATAGAATTTATTGACGATCAACTGCTACACTTTTTGGCATGGAGTTTGAAGGCAGCTGACAGCAGGGACATTGTGATGATGAAGAAGTCATGATTTGCGTCTCCATGTCCAACCTGGTCTCACAGGAATCCGTGAAATAGCCACGGATTTCGCTTAACTCAAAATCCGCGGAATAGCCACGGAATAGCTCAAATTTCCGTGAAACTGACACGGATTTCGCTACAATGCAAGTTAATGACAGTCATATCCCGTGGCTATTCCAACATATAAAGTGGTTATGTACATTCACTGAGTGAAGATTTAGAAAATAAAACATATATTTCTCGCTAGAAATGTGATCAAAATCCATTTTTATGCAGAAACAAAGTCAAAATATTGATTTTTTTTTTACTGTCCGCCATGTTTTTTGTTCTGACCGCCGGGACCTTGAAAGTCACGTGACTTGGAACAAACCAATAGGAAAAAACATCAATGGGATGGCCACGGGATATGACTGTCATTAACTTGCATTGTAGCAAAATCCGTGTCAATTTCACGGAAATTTGAGCGATTCCGTGGCTATTCCACGGATTTTGAGTTAAGCGAAATCCGTGGCTATTTCACGGATTTCTGTGAGACCAGGTTCCCATGTCTAGATGTTGCTACAGTTTACAACACAGACTAATGTTGAGCACCAGGATCTGTGTCTTGTTGCCTGGATGGTGAACCGTCCTAACAACACTAACTGATGTGTGAAGCTTCATGACGGGACCTGACAGCTTCATGGTCCATTTGTTGCTCGTCCTCCCGGATCATCTGAAGGACCAACACAAAGCTGTTTCCACAGTGACATGTTTGATGTTTAACTGAAAGTCTTCTGCATCCACAGACGACTCACTGCGGCAAATAATCTGCTGACAGGATGGACGGCTCCGTGCCGCCGTCGCCAGGCACCCAGGAGCACCCAGGATCAGAGCAGACACCTGGTTACAGGTAAGACGACACTGAAGAGAAGGCTCTGTAATGGATGGATCTAAGCTTTGCAGTTCCTCCTTTGTGTTTAACATTGTGGATGCTGCTAGGTTTGCAGCAAAGGGGTGGAAATTCTGGTAATTTTCCATCCATAAACTTTCCATGGGAAATTAAGCTGGGGAATTTAGGAAATATTCAAAATAAAAAAATATGACATTTCAACAGATTTACCCCCCCCCCCCCCCCCCCCCATCTATTCAAAAAAATAAGTATAATAAGCCCTTCTCCCTCCAAAAAAAAGTCCCATTCAACATGTAAATGAATTTAATTTGTGATGGAGGAATGCACAGTGCATGTAGGGGGCGTGGCCTCCATAGCCCTGCAGTAAGCAGTGTGCTGCATAGGATTGAGGAATAGCAGATATTCAAGTGCACTTGCATGAAATCTGGTTGTTTTAGTCAATATTATGCTAAAATATGTTTTTCCCAACTGTATTTAAGTTCCCTGTTAAGGGCCAACTTTCAATTTTGTAAATTCACTGTTTATTCCCATAAATTCCAATTCCCGAAGTGTCCAACTTTGATAATTCCTGGATTTTTGCAACCCTTGTTGCTGCACATAATAGGTGTCTTCTTATTTATTTATTATTTATTTGCGACCCGGTGTCGCCAATCTGCATACAAATAATGCGACTTCACACTTTCAGATTAAATGCAATGCATACGTCAAAATCCACTTTTGCGTGCATATGATACACACAGAAGAGTTTCTAGCAACAGAGACCCTACAGCAGACCTGGGCATTGGGCGGCCCGCGGGCCACATCCGGCCCGTTGGCTGTCCTTGTCCGGCCCGTGTGAGGTTACCAAGAAATTAGAAATCAATATGACCGCAGTGCTTTTATTTTGAAAAAAATAGCAAACATTATCATTAGCACTACAGCTAACAAGCACTTTTACTATAGTTAAGACAACAAATATAGCCACTAATATGTATGACAGAATAAAATAAACTTTAACAAACCTTGTGTCCTGTCAGCCAGCCACTATAGAAGCCTTTTGATACTTTATATCAACTTTATATGAATTACGCACTCGTTATTATTTACCGTTCGTTTTTTTCATTTAACCGTTCTACCGGTTATTTCCTGTCACTACCTTTCAAAATTAAAGCACCCGTTTTACACTGGACGACACCTTTTCAAAATAAAAGCATCACAATATTGTAAAACACCTTGAAAATGTACAAACATGAAAAAACAATCTATATAATTCAAAAACATAAATAGGAACCTTGCTAAAGGTAATTTACAGTTGTGTTTAAAATAAATGGAAAAGTGATATAGTGATTGGAGTATTTACTACTTTTTACTGCTATACTTGATTTACTCCACATTAACAGTCTCATCATAACATGTGTTCCTATCAGTAGCAGCTCAAAACCAGATAATTTACTATATTTTATAAAGCGATTACATTAATATTGAGCAGAATTTAGTTCAGAGTTTTGGTCCGGCCCCTGCAACCTTCGTGGTATTGGTCATGTGGCCCCTTAATTGCCCACCCCTGCCCTACAGGCTGCAGGACATCGTAAGGTTCACTGTTGTTTAAAAAAATGGTGGAGATTGGTTGAATTTATGCTGCAAAAGCACTTCTCTAAGGTAGGGCAAACAACTGGGATACTTTCAGGTGCAGAGTGAACACAAATACCAGAATAGGATCATAACTCCACCTCAGATATGAAACTGAATATGCTGAGGTTCAGTACCGGCCTCGTCGGGGTGTCACAGTAAAATCCGAGGTATTCCCCGACCTGCTGCTCCGGCGCCACTCAGCTCCCAAACACAATGAGCCAGATATAATGAAGCTGAGAGGCTCAATGACTTTCCCCAGCCTCCTCCTGCTGCTCACACACTCCCTGTCTCCACACACACACACACACACACACACACACACACACCTGTTTTCACCGGATCACCAGCGTCTCACACACTCTTGTGATGATGAAATACGGCCACAACCGCTGCCACTGGACCCGGTCCATGTGAGTCTCTGAGTCCTAATAATACACACAGAGTTTCCATTACGGAGTGGATAGTAACATGCAGTTCAGATTAACTCAAGTATCTTTTTAATCTTAAAATAGCATTTTCCCTCATTTATATGCATATGGAATATAATGCAGATTTAATATTAATGAGTGCTTGAAATGAGGGGCTTCAGAGGGCCTAAAAAAGGCCAGAAACAAATGTAAAAAATGGTGCATCTAAGTTAAAGGAAGACAAGATGCACCTCATAGGGAGACGTTTCATTTTGCAGTGAAATACAAGGACACAGTGAGAAAAATGTAAAAAGAGCCAAAAATGCCCTGAAACAGCTCATTTGGGTTCATTGAATTAATGTATGGCTTCTGATCTGCACTGAGATATGGCACACCTTTTAAACATTCATCACCTGCTTTAGGTTTATCTTGCAGGTTTTTTTTAAAAAACATTTTTTCTATTCATGTCACGCCCCCATCAGTTCTGACTCCAGTCCCCCCTCTCCAGGAGTCCCACACTCCAGTTTGGGAGTGAAACAAACACTTTTCCAAACCGGGCATAGTTTCTGATTGACAAAGTTGAGCTGGAATTACACAAAAGTTTCATAAGTTATGCATAGCACTGAATATGTTCCCTGAAATTAGCTTCAAGGATAAACTGTCTGTCAAGTTTTCTGTTTGCGGTCGGAGAGCTGTTAACTTTTAGTATAATGACTGAATTAATTCCTTTAAAATTAATAATGTAATCACAGTCATTCACCTCAATGACACTTTTACTGCTGACGTGTCCCAACTCCTGCCTGTTTATTCTGTGCCTTAGCTGTTTTTACAGGAGCTACACGTGATGACTAAATAAAGTCTTATCTTACATCTGCCTGAATATGTGAGCACAAATGATTGCTTTATTAAGCTGTTAACAGTGTGCACTTGATGCTCCTCACATCTATTTATTCCTCTGTGAAAAGAAGTTTTGAGTCATGCTGCCTAAAGGGGCTGCTAACCCGAAAAGAATTTAATCTGTTCAGGTTTGTGGAGTTGGAGGATGATTTGTGACCCTGACAGGAATAAAAGTTTGGTTATAAACACAAAGTTCTTTACGACCTCCATATTAAAGCAGCGGTGTGATGTGTTGGAGGCAGAGCGAGGGTCTGGGTTGGACAGCCTGTCAGGAGGAGGTGAGGGGAGACGAGGCAGGAATGCTCGGCGGAGCTCCTGAAGACAGCAGGAGAGCCGGATTCCTCCTCGGAGCGACCACGCCTCAGCCTCTCAGCTGGCGGCGAGCCCTCCGACTCCTCCCAGGGTTAGGGCCGAGTCCACATGTTCAAACGGAGATGAAAGGCCCCCGGTAGGGAAAGTTGTCGATGCCAATACCAGCCGCCTGCCAAGTGAGCCCTGCTTAGCGGCTCCTCTCCCAGATGTTCCCGACACTGAATATTCTGCTGTTGGCCGCTCCCCGGGGACGAGGAGGGAGCCTCCGCTTGACCCCTTCACATCAAAGTGTGGAGGAGGACTCAAAACAATGAGCACTTCCAGAGGAGCAGCCAGTGAAAGAGAGAGCGAGAGTGTGTGTTAGTGTGTGTGTGTGTGTGTGTGTGTGTGTGTGTGTGAGTGGAGAGAGGGGTGAAGAGAGAGGGAGAGGGTTGGGCCCTCATCAGAATAGCTGACGTTCATGCCTCTGTCCTGTGGGTTTGTTCACAGAGCATAGTTAGAGCCCACGCCCTCATCTTTAACTATTCAATTCATCCTGCAGATACACACTGTACTACACTTACTGTACTGCAGATACATACTGTACTACACTTACTGTACTACACTTACTGTACTACACTTACTGTACTGCAGATACATACTGTACTACACTTACTGTACTACACTTACTGTACTACACTTACTGTACTGCAGATACATACTGTACTACACTTACTGTACTACACTTACTGTACTACACTTACTGTACTGCAGATACACACTGTACTACACACTGTACTATACTTACTGTACTACACTTACTGTACTACACTTACTGTACTGCAGATACACACTGTACTACACTTACTGTACTGCAGATACACACTGTACTGAATATGCACACTGTACTACACTTACTGTACTGCAGATACACACTGTACTACACACTGTACTATACTTACTGTACTGCAGATACACACTGTACTGAATATGCACACTGTACTACACTTACTGTACTGCAGATACACACTGTACTACACACTGTACTACACTTACTGTGCTGCAGATACACACTGTACATATACACACAGTACTGAATATGCACACTGTACTACACTTACTGTACTGCAAATACACACTGTACTACACACTGTACTATACTTACTGTACTGCAGATAAACACTGTTCTACACACTGTACTGCAAACTGTACTACACATACTGTACTATACTTACTGTACTGCACACTGTAGTACACCTACTGTACTACAATACACACTGTGCTGCACACTATACTGCAGATACAAACTGTACAACACACCGTACTACAATACACACTGTGCTGCACACTATACTGCAGATAAAAACTGTACTACACACACTGTACTGCACATACACTGTACTACACTTAGTAAGTGCAGTACAGTCTGTATATACAGTACAGTAAGTGTCACTTACTGACATATGTATATACACACTGTACTGCATATATGTTTTTCAACCCAGATTTGTGTTTGAATGACCGATGGGGACAATAACTTTTAAAAACTGGTCCAGTGTTGAGACAGAGCTGCAGCTGACATCATACAAACAGGATGCATGTAATCCTCCAGTGCCAGTAATCTATACAGATGTTTTACTATCAGGCATGAATCAGGTGATATTTTGCACCTACTGCTGTCTTACTGACTGACTGTTTATGCCGTCCTGCACAGTCAACACAGTAACTTTAGCTAAAACATTATCTCTTCTGGTGTCAGAATATTCTCTACAGACGTGATCATCTGCATGTTGCAGTGAATTGCCCGGAGCTGTTAGAATCCATCTGCAGCACAACCAGACACAACTTTTGCATCCAGTAAAGGTGGTGAATTAAAGCTGCCAAATTCTTGCTCAACATTTTGTTGGCACATGAGCCATTGTTTTTATTGAACATATTTAAGATAACACTATGTAATACACTCCAACAACTCTTCCAGCACTCCACTCATATTTCCACTGTTATTTTCCATTAACAAGTCACCCTCTTCAGAATGTTTCTATATTTATTGAAACAATCTGAGCCTGTTGGGGACAAAAACAAGCAGTTTTATAGCACCCCATTTGTCACTGCTACACAGAAATGTGGGGAAAAGAGGGTGAAAAAAGATGATAAATACCAAAGAACCCCTTAAAGCAGTGAACTTTCAGATAATTATTTATAAATGTATTATCAGAATCAGCTTTATTGACCAGGCATGTGTGCAAATAATAGGAATTTGACTCAGTTTTTCTCTCTCTTGCACAAAAATACAGAAATACAAATATACAAATATTGGTAAATAGGAAAAAAAGACAAGAGAGAAAATATGCAGGATGGTAAAAGAAATATCTACATATTTACATGTACATCAGGCACCGTGGTGCTGAGGGTGATTATTGTCATTATTATTTAGATAAATAATTGGATTATTATCCTTTTATGTGTCAGCGGCATTTTCATGGTGCAGCTGTTTGATTTGAACTACCTTTAATATGTTCTCTCAACTCAGGGTTCCCCGGAGCTTTCAGCCACATCTCATGGTCTTCATCAGAGTGAGCTGACAGTTCTGTCAGGAAGTTACTTCCTTTTTTTTTTACTTTACTTTATTACTTTATTCATCCCAGAGGGTAAATTCAGTTAGTCTGGTAGAATCTCTGTTAGAATGAGACAGCCTGATGTCTGTAGGAGAGAAGGATCTTTTGAATCTCTCCGTCCTGCAACAGAGAGAGAGGAGCCGTCCACTGCTGTTTTTTTGGTCCATAAAGGTTTTGTGTAGTGGATGATCTGGTTATTTCAGGATTACCTAGAACATCTTGACAGTGCATCTCTCCACCAAACAACACACTACCACCACAGACTGATAAAACATCTGCAGCATCTTAGTACACATGTCAAGAGATCTGAGCTTCCTTAATAAAAAGAGGCGGCTCTGCCCCTTTTTGTAGAGAGCGTCAGTGTTTAGGGACCAGTCCAACTTATTATCCAGGTATACACCTAGATACTTAGAACTTGGCACACCTCCATGTCCACCCTACAGGTATTCACTGGCTGAAGGGGGGCTTGAACCTGCGGAAATCTATGATCATTTCCTTTAGAAGTTAGAAAGATAATCAGTCTGTACAATGATGGTAAAGGCTCTTACAGTAGATCTGTTACTTTAAATTCACAAGTCTGTCTTAAATCAGCAGTCAGTTGTATATTTAGGCACTCTAGATGTATTATTTTTGGGCTCTTTCACCAATAACATCTGTAAAATAACCGCATTATAGCTGTCAAGTTAAAACTATAAAGTTGCATGAAATAAAAATGCTCAGTATACTTTAGTCCATTTTGTAACTGGCCGCACTTTACCTATTTCAGTAAATATACTTCATTACCCTCCACCACTATTCTATATTCTAGTTTCTGTTTTGTGCACTTCATTCTTATTTTCAGCTACAAAATGCATGATAATTTATAAACTAGTTAGATTTTTAAGTTATTAAATTTTAATCAGAAAAGTGTCTGACAAAAAAACTGCAGTGCAGTAAAAAGCATGACATTCAGCAGCATTTAAAGTAAAGTTAAGTAGCATTAAATGGAAAATTTGCTTCCCAACCAAACTCTGCTGATAATAAGGAATTTTTCCAACAGTAGCCATGTTGAATGATTTCACCTCGATAACATCTACTGTATTTAATCCAAACACTTGTCTGAGTAATCATTAAGAAGCAGTAATAAAACACACAGGATGTGCAGTCACAATACAGGCAAATACTTTTCATTGCCTTCTGGAATTGAAAAGAGTTTGATGCGGCACTCCTCCACCACCCAAGGCTACACATTTTATAGACAAGCCCGAACTGAGAGAGGAACGCCAATATCATCCAGCTATTCATCACCACAGACGGACTGGATCTGTTTTACTGCTCACACATAAAGACACATAAAGAGGAGAGGATCTGCCTGTGTGGCTGTGAAACGCATTATCTCGACACGCTTACATAGCTGTGCGTGCCACACACTGTTAATTTGTCAAATGATGCAAGTCTTGAAGTTTTGTATCCTGCTGCAGAAACAGAAACAGCCTGAAGGAGAAAGGAGAAGTTCAGCCTCGGGTTGAAGCTCAGAAAACTCCGACACGTACAGATAGATATTCAATTTATATAAATACATTAGTATGTGAAACACAAATTAAGTATGATGATTTTACAAAAAATATGTGTATTCATGCACATGTTTATTTAGAGTGTATAAATAAATAATAATAAATATGTATATCTACTGCTCAAAAGTTGGCGGTCACTTAGAAATGTCCGTATTTTTAAAAGAAAAGCACAATTTTATAAAATTTAAATAACATTAAATTGATCAGACAAGGCTAATGTGGTAAATGATTATTAAAGCTGGAAAAGGCTGATTTTCTCATGGAATATCTATTATATATTGTCACGTTTATATTGTTAAAAGGCTGATTGATCATTAAACACCTGAGCATTATGTTAGCACATCTGGAAACTGAGAAGCAATAAAATGATCCTTCCTCAGGCTGAGGAGTGTCTAGAGGTAAAGTTGTAGATTATTACAGGTTAAAATTATTATTTCTACAAGTTTTGACAAGTTAGTGAATCCATAGCCTACTAAAAAGTGTATTAACTTAATCTACAAGAGCTTGCAGGAGCACTGAAAACACGACTAGAGGCTGTGAGGCAGACTAGTGACAGAGTTCCTGTCCGTGTCCAGCATGATGATGTTTAATGTCCCCGACAACCACTCTAGTCTCATTTAGCCTCTCGTTAGCAGCAGACACATAAAAACTACAAAATTCAAAAGTTCAACACAACATGAACATCTCTTCAGCTAGTGTTAACCACAGACCTTAAATTGATATATATTTATTTATTGTAGACGTGCATTCAAACGTTTATGCTTTTATGCAAGTAAACCAACCTGGTCTCACAGAAATCCGTGAAATAGCCACGGATTTCGCTTAACTGAAAATCCGTGGAATAGCCACGGAATCGCTCAAATTTCCGTGAAACTGACACGGATTTCGCTACAATGCAAGTTAATGCCAGTCATATCCCGTGGCTATTCCAACATACAAAGTGATTATGTACATTCACTGAGTGAATATTTAGAAAATAAAACATATATTTCTCGCTAGAAATGTGATTAAAATCCATTTTTATGCAGAAACAAAGTCAAAATATTAATTTTTTCACTAAAAATTAGAGAACTGTCCGCCGTGTTTTTTGTTCTGACCGCCGGAACCTTGAAAGTCACGTGACTTGGAACAAACCAATAGCCACGGGATATGACTGTCATTAACTTGCATTGTAGCGAAATCCGTGTCAGTTTCACGGAAATTTGAGTGATTCCGTGGCTATTCCACGGATTTTCAGTTAAGCGAAATCCGTGGCTATTTCACAGATTTCTGTGAGACCAGGTTCAAGTAAATCCTTTTTTTTTCTTTAGAAAGAACTATTTTAATCATTAAAATAAAATTCATCATCTTGTATATCTGACTTTCAGCAGTGTGAACAAGAACTGCAGACTGACTTTCTGACCCCTCGCTTTATGCTGTCCAACACACACTCACACACTCTCTCTCCATTTCTCACTCCCTCACACACGCACACACACACACACACACACAAACGTGATACGGGGCGAGCCGGACCTTACGTCATGCCATTTGCACGCTGTGAGGTCGGGCCCCGGGGCGTTTGGGTTGAGACAGCGTGGTGGCCGGACCACTGTGTCATCAGTTGGCCGGAGGTGCAACAATAAGGCTTAATGCGTGATTAAGTCCCAAATCAGCTCTCATTATGAGTGAGCACGTCAACCGTGAGTGCGGCGCGGCGCCCTTTCAGAAAGCTGAACCCTGCGTCCAAATCTGCCCCTGCAGCCCTCCGCCCCCCCGCTGGACTCCACTCTGTGGCTCCAGCAGCTTTTAGTCTCTGTGCATCTTTGACTCTGTCGTCATCAGCCAGCGTCTGTCTCCTTCTGATACTTTACCTAAAGCTGCAACACGCGACCGTTTCAACATGAGTCAGCACGTGTTGACGGTGTTCTCGGCTGTCACTCAACTTGATGAACTGTCTGAAACAATGTAGCCCGAGGCCGGGGTAACCGCCAACACACAGTCCTGCACAGCTACTGGAGACACATATCGTAATTGTGCCAATCTCAATTTGAACCCATTAAAATGAACCCTGAGGTTGAGTTTTAAATGACTCTGCTCTGCTGTAATTTTAGCTTTTTACCATTCTGACTTTGATATTTGACCTTTTCCATAAGACTCCTCCACTCGCCTGTCAGGATAATGACAATATAGACTTATCGTATGATATGTGGACATGAGTAATATCATTTGACTGACAAACAGAAGGTTTTACCGACTGTTGTAACACCTGGAAGCATGTTTTTTACAACTCAAAGAGCAAAAATAAAGCATAACTTCTGCTCTGTTCTTTTATTTATTACGGATGGTTTTTTAAAATATTTTTGTCACATTCGTGTGTGAATATTCTGAATTAAAAGTAAATTGCTCTTTGAAAGGGTGTTCTTGCATTATAATCCTATTATATTATCATTATATTGCGGCATGAATTGGTCTTAAAATTACAATAATATTGCTTATTGCAATAATTTCTGGGACAGTATATCGTGCAAAAAAGAGTTATCATGGCAGGCCTCTACGAATAGTGCAAATAGTGCAGAAAATAAACCTTTTTTTAAAAAAACCAGAGCTTGCAAACCATAATTATCATGCAATAAGCTGAGGATCTTCACAGGAAACTATTTACATTAAGTTTTGATCACTTGATAAAGTTGCTCATAGAAGACATATCCATAAATGCCTATAATCAGAGCCTCAGGGTGTTCAGTGTAAACCTAGTTCAGTCATTTCAGATGAGTCAATAAAGAACTGTAAAACGCCCTCACGTGTTGTTAATCAAATGTTGTTCTGCTTTTATGGTACATTTTTATGGTATTTTTATGATTACATGGGGAACAAGTTTTGTAAATGAGCTTGGGCTGTAAATGTTGTGGTATGTATACATTAAAATGAACATTTAAGGAATAAATAAAGCAGTAGGGTTGGGCGTGGATATCAAGCATAAAGCCAAAAAAAATGTCGCCTCTTCTGCTGCTACTTCCAGTTTAGAGCTCCGCTAACTTGAACGTGAATAAAATAATTTAATCTTGCAACTCTTCTAGACTTTCCAAATGTTTTCGGACCGAATGGAACAAATTGTGACTCATGCTCCCAGAGAAACATCCACAGCAGAGGACGGCTGGATCCATTCAGGGGGAAAATGATCCATTTTCAGGAATTCGCCAGTTCAAAGAACGCAGAATACTCAAAACATGTCAGTGTTTGGTTCTCTTGAGTTTAATGCTTTAAAACAAGTGTGGTTCTGATGGTGGCGGTTTGGAAAGTTAGTGGAACTAACTGTTTTGTGTTCTTACACCGGGCAATAAATCAAGAAAATTCAAGAAGGATCCATTAAACGTTCACAAAAACTATGGAGTAAGATAGCTGTCAAAAAAAAATGTGTGCATGATTCCAACAATTCATATTCGTAATGTTAAATATTTGTATGTCAATAAAATAGTTGTACACAAAATTCTGCTTTCATATATTTTCATACTTTCATAGTTTGGGTTAGGATTGTTTTTATGTGAGATGAATCTAAAAGCTGTGAGTACAATGTCTTGTAAATACAACTCTAATTTATACAACTACGAAGTCTTCACTGTGAACATTAATTCAAGTTTATGGGTATGAGTAGAAAATTGTTAAATTGACATTAAGTAGGTCACGGGAAAATAATCAAACCACGATTTCTCCAAACGCACAGGCGCAAAAGCCAAAGATGACAGAGCAGTGGAGCGGGTGGAGCTGCCAACTCAGGTGAAGCATCACAGGTAAAGTCAGTGTATATCCAATATTTATTTCATAAAATTTTACTTTATAAAATAATATACAGTTCATGGATTTACAGACTTACAGCTTTAGCTTGCAAGCTAACAACATGCCGGTGACGCTAAGTTAGTGCTAGTATTATTAGCATTAAAAGATGGCTTGTGCTAGTTAATTAGCACTGACCTGCAAAATATGATTGTATCATCGTGGTTCGATTGCCTGTGACCAACGTGACGCCATTTTAACAATTTTCTTCTCGTACCCATAAACTTGAATTTGTGTTCACAGTGAAGTAGTCGTAGAAATTAGAGTTGTATTCACAAGACATTGCACTTACAGCTTTTAGATTCATCTCACATAAAAACAATCCTAACCCAAGCAATTTCTTAGACTCACATATATGAAAGCAGAATTTTGTGTACAACTGTTTTATTGACGTACAAATATTTAACATTACGAATATGAATGGCTGGAATCATGCACACATCTTTTTGACAGCTATCTTACTCCATAAAAGACCAAGTCTGTTTTTCCCTCCTGTGCAAAGAAAAAAGAATTATCTTTGATGCTAAATTGTACGTGCATCAGACAGCAAGTAGGTTTAGGAAATGCCCCTTGTGAGGTTAAGTGCTCCGCTAACTTGAATATGAATAAAACGATTTCATCTTTCGGCTCTTCTAGACCTTGTAAATATTATCGACCGGATGGATCAAATTCTGACCGTGGAATGAGTCATTTGACTGATTGTGATGTTTGAAAATAATTATATGCTGATTTATAAGAGTTTCTTTTCTAATCAGAGTCTGTGGGGAAAGTCTTTCTGGGCCCCATGGGGTCACGTGACACACCTGGAAATTGTAATTCCACTGTTTTACTGCCACGTTAAATCAGAATCAACGCCCAGTGATGGGCTTGCTGCTGGGCTTGCATGGTGGTGTTGTGGTTGCCACTTTCGCTTCACAGCAAGATGGTTGTTTGAATCTGAATTCAGGCTCTTCTGTGTGGAGGTTGCATGTTCTGGGTCCTCTGGCTTCCTCCCACAGCCGAAACATATGAAGCTTAGGTTTTACTGGTGACTCTAAATTTGCCGTAGGTGTGCCCTGCAGCTGCAATTTAATGTCATAATCTTTACCGTGCTGCAAACACACCTTCAGTACTTGCAGCAGCTCAGAACTATTAGGACTAAAAATGACCTTGTCATCAGCACACATAGGAAGATTGAAAACGCAGTTTCCAAAAAGACTGCTTGTGTTAGAACCAATCGCCTGTTTCAATAAATCATCCAGATACTGTACATATTGAACACAATAGGAGACAGAATTCCAACTTGATGAACTCAGTTATTTACATGAAATGGGGAAGATACAACATTGTCTGCCTGGTTACATTTATATGGAAACGAGGCACTTCTCTTTCTAATCTGGACCTCTTGCTCCTATATGTTGGAGGCTAGTGGGACATTTGTCTGTCTCCAGAGGCCTGTTGGCTCATAATCCGTCTATAGATGGTGTTGAAGGTGATTTTGCATACATTTACACTCTGAAATTCTGCTGTGTTGATCACATGATGAGAGAGTTGATAGATGTGAGTTTAAGGAGACACTCCAAAGTTAAAGACGCTAATAGTTAATAATGCAGCATGTCTGTCATCTCTCCCCTATCAAGGTTTTTCTTCTTCACATCCAAACTTCCCCTGAAGTGAAACCTCACACTGTGTTCCTCTCTCTCCCTCCTCTCCTCTCCACGCTCTCGTCTTGCTTGCTCACGCTTTCATCAGACTCCAACCTTCCATCTCCTCCGCAAAAAAAAACTGCCAGGTTTCGATTTGTGCCAGGCAACACCTCTGTCACACTAAATCTGAGCCTTTTCTTTGTTAAACCTCATTCCTCTATAACAGTTACTAGTTGAAGTGCCACAGTACGATATGATCGAAGGCTGATGGATTGATAAACCAAGCTCTTTTTCTTTTTAGCCTGGGCTAATCATTAGTAACCTCCTCCTCCTCTTCCTTCTCACTCCCCTCAGGATTTCAGAAGAGCTGAATCGGCATTTTAAAACCAACATGTTGAGATCTGCCTGTTCCAGAGTGCAGAGAGAAACGAAGATTGCAAGAGTTTGCAAGAGGAAAGTTACCTTATAGCTGCTGTCAGATGAGAACATTCCAGCTGCATTTTTGATGATTTCTTTTAGCATGCTTCTGCTTGATCTGAAGTATTAATTGAAGTCTGTAGGTTGACCCTTGGGCTGATTGAATACGCCTGAAATGTCTCCCTATTTATTGCTGTCAATCCAAAAGCAGTTTTTTTTCCAAAGTCATAACTCTGCAGAGACAGGAAGAGGGCTCTCGCCCAACATCAGGGCAACACTTGTGCTGCATTTCCAGTGCAGAGCATGAGATTGCAGATATAGATATTGTGTATTCCTCCACTGGCAGGACAGAGTTACACAGCAGATTACAGTAACAGGCCGTCTCTGATCGCCAGCACATGTTTACGTCTATTTAGGTCTGTTCCCTGATCCGATTGGACTCGAGCCTCCGAGTGTCATAACAAAGGCCGAATCTATATCCGTGCATGATGTGACTTCTCTACACACACACACAAACATTTATGGTCATGATAAACACGAGGTTTCTGATGATTAACATGTGAGACACAAACTCATTTTCCACAAACTACAAACTGTAGTACACAAGTTCATGCAGGAGAGTAAAGTACTTCAAAATGTACAGATCAGTGCAGGTTATCAAAAGCTTTAAAGGTCCACAGGAAGTGAGGGTGCCCTCTCTTTGAATCCTGACACGCTTTTAGTTTTTATTATTGTTGCATGTTCACATGTGAATGCAGTGGTGATTTTCCTGTTCTTTTACTCCACTGATGAATCAGAAAACCCTGATATAAAGAGCCAAACTTTGAGATTAGTTGTGACCATAACACATTCAAGTTGGAGCAAAATTAAGTCTTCCAAGCTAACAATAGTTCGTCTTTTAATTCAGCCTCTCTGGTGATTTTCAGCACTTTGCACACAATTCTGTGCCACTCGGCAACACTGGAGCAAGATATGACTTCTTCTTCATCTTCTTCTTCCTTTATCTTGTGCTTTATTGTTTAATCTTGTTATTGATCTTCGTCTTGTTCTTGGTCTTCCTTTTCTTGGTCTTCTTCTTTGTCTTTGTCTTTATCTTAGTCTTCTTCTTTGTGACCTCCTCTTCTGGTTTTTCTTCTTAATCTTCTTCTTGGTCTTCTTTTTAGTCTTCTTCTTTGTCTTCATCTTTGTCTTCGTTATTGTCTTCTTTATTCTTCTCATTCTTCATCTACATGTTCTTTTTCATATTATTCCTTGTTCTTCTATCAAACCTGAAGCCCACACCTATATTTTTTATTATCTTTGTGACTCTTAAGTGCAGTGAATCCATTCTTACACATCATTTATGTGGTGAAATCTCTGGTGAATCTTCCTTGCTGATTCACAGACACTCAGGTATGAAGATGTTGTCATCAGTTATTAGTTTGACAAACCCTTGAATGATCTGTGACTTAACCTTGGTATGAATGATCACATCCGTCTGTCAGACCCTCTGTATAATCTTCACCAGAGGAAACATGCAGGTGTTATGTGGAATTGATGATTCACTGGATTCTTACTGATTGGTTAGCATCAAGGTGGGGTTCTGGTTTGTTGTTTCTACTCCGGGTTGACTAACATGCCATCTGTGCTCCTACTGTAGCTCTGCCAAGCCATTGTATAATCTATAACTCTGACCACAGCAGCTGTCAAAGTAGAGAAAAAGTGGTGTGTAAACACGGATCAACCTGAGCAGCATATAAATCTTCTCCTCTCAGCTCCGCCGCTTTGATGTCCGACAGCAGAACAGACCTGTGTTTTTCCACCCTGCAAGTGAAACTAAAGACCCGAGTCGGACGAGGACTCGTTTCTGCTGACCTCGACTTAAAGAGAGCCTTTGAACAGAACACCTCTGAGCAGACTCGCTGTCCTCCTGACTGCTATGGATAGATGGATGAATGGATGGATAGATGGAAGGAGTGCAGGATGGATGACTTGTCTTCTTAAAAGGAGCGGTTCACTGCTCTTCAGAGACGACAGCAGCGCTGCTAAGTGGCTCCTGTGAAGAGGCCTTCAGACGCTCAGACGGAGGTTAATGGGCCACTTCACCTCTGAGTTTCCAGGTCAGATCTCAAGATAAACGTCAGCTCTGTGACACTGACAAACTACCACAGGATCACCTTTAACTCCTGCAGGAGGGGAGAGACCAAACCTTTCTCTGAAGCCTCCTTCACACATCCCTCCTGGTTAATTCCTTCAATGTTCACACATTCATGAATATAAAGAACATAAAACCTTCCTATTAATGCATTTAACCAGTACACATAGCATAAGTGTATTAAAAAAAGGTAATGTCCATAAAACTACCAAAAGTTATTTTAAAGCTAGTTTCTTTAAAAAAAGGATCATTTACAATAAAATATATATCCATCGAATAACTAAAGATTTTACTTTTACTGTGAGAAAACAAAGTTGCCTTAATTATACTTTCAGCAATATGATGTGTATTTTTTGCATTTTTAGCGACGTAATTTCAAGTTCATGTTCTTCAACATCCAGTGATAATGTGCTGCCTGATGCATTTTTATACTCCTTAGTCCTTACTATCCATTACTTTGAATTCATTTATGATAATTGTACTATTGCATTGTTAATACATCAATTTGTGTCCTGACTTCAGTTAAACACTCAAAATATATTGTAAAGGCAAAATAAAGCCCTTGTCAGATGATTTTTGCAGGTTGCAAAAGACGAAGCACATCACACAGCCTTTTTGGTTACAATTTTTTACAAATTGTTACAAATTTGTGACATAACTCTTTTTTTGTTGTTAGGCAATGACCAAATCATCACTTTTCTGTTTAGAGCAGGGTTGAATCTCATTTTTTTTTAATCTACATGCACCAACATTTAACAACAGAAAGTGAAAGACCTCTCCTCTGTGTGGTGGCAGGTGAAACATTCAGATCCTCCTGTGAATTTACATCTGTGTTTGAACAGGGTTCAATGCTGCTGCAGCACATAAATAACAAGGGTGCGTCTTCTAACTGCAATGGAATTTTAATGCCTCCTGTAAATGGATCCATGTGACATAAATCATCATACCTTACTGCTTCAACATGGCAACATGTGGAACTCTGACACACCAGTTTTCACGGTGTGGAGGACTTAAAGTCCGTGTTACAGGACATGGGCAGAAAGAGAGAAAACAACCACATCAGTGTATGTAAATCACAGCCTATTTCTGTACTTCCTGTGTGATCTCCACCCCCTGCAGCCATCCTACACCTCAGCCCGGCCAGTGCAGGCAGGTCGGAGCGTTGGCCCGCGCTTCAAAGCTCCAGCTTTGCTTTTAACCAAAGTCTGACAGAGAGAGAGAGAGTTGAGTCCCAGATGCTTCTTGTGGAAGTCCAGCAGAGTGCCAGGGGATCTGAATCACTCACAGACAGATGGAGAGACGGATCGAGAGACAGACAGTCCACAGATCCTGCTTATCGCTGCTCGACACTTTTCTCACCTCAGTGAAACACAACTCTTATTTTAACACCATGATCGACATGTCGAGCTCGTAACACGAGCAGGAAACACTCACTGCAGAGGCATGCAGATGGGAACTTTGCCCTCAACGTTACACTCTTTTTTCTATTGATTGTTTTCGATGCCAATTGTATTATTAGAGTCAAATTTATTAGAGTCAAATGTATTAGTTGGAACTAAGTTGGCGTTCCTTTGTGCAGCCAAATAATATTCAGCACTCTGCCACAACAAATGGAAACATGCCACGATCAGGAAAAATGACCTCACTCATTTTCAGTCAACCGTTAAATCATCATTCTGAAAAAAGAGCTAATGGTGCATTAGTATGAGGGGCCGTATAGGCCGTCAGTCATATATTCCCTTCCACATACACAAAAAATACCTCTCACATGCTTTTTTTTAGGCTCTCGCAAAAAAGTGACTGTTAGAGCTACAAATACTATATGTGAGAGCTAAAAAAATAGCATATGAGAGCTAAAAAAAGATGTACGTGAGAGGTGAGTTTTGTGTATGTGCAAAGTAAGAGTATATGTGAGAGGTAAAATTGTGTATGCAAGAGATAAAATTGTGAATGTGAGAGGAAAGACATGAATTATGGCCTATATGGCTTCTAATACATTAAACTGCAGCTAACAACAAAACAATGCAACAATTGCACTTAACTTGCCTGTGAATGTAACTTAACCATTTCAGTAAGCAGTGATTTTGTGATTTGCATGAGTGAAACTAAATATTTTACCATTAATCTGGATTTTATTGATGATTAAGCTTAAGTAGCTACCTTCGGTGGCAACATGGGAAGCATCTACCTCTATTTGGAGCCTGTTTCCTCTCATTGCAACAACTTCACAACACATACAGTAAAGTTCCTTCCCCTCTCCTTGTGTCTTACTGGGGATTTCTATCGGGAGCTGAATGGCCGAGGAACGGCTCCGTAGTGGTTTTGCTTCGTCCTCTGCCAGGCCCTTATTCCCATCGGGCGCGTAACGGCAGCGTAGTTAGCCAGCCGTATACACGCGAGATAACGAGAACGCTATAACCCTGAACGTACGGGAGACCGCGAGATCCCGTGATCAACTGTGTGTATAAAGTAAACAACCACCTGATCTAACCATCTATCCTTATAAAAACAATGTGTTATGTCATAAATGATTGTATGCTGTTCCACTTCAACAATCAGACCCTCGTTGTCCATGTCTCCGACCCTTTGATTGATTGATTGCCGATCTGGTGCCCCCGGTCAAGACGTAAATTTGATGTGAAGTAGTTTTAGGCCGCATGAACTGCGTATGGTGTTTTATTTTGAAAGGGGGTGGAAGTGTATTATGTTGATTCTGTGTCAGATTTCCTGTCTGGTGCAATCTGCTCTGTTGAGCTTGACGTGGTTTAGCAACGGCTCACGGCAAAAATAGAAATGCTACGGAATGATCGCGCTGCAGAGCGGAGAGCCGCGGCTGGGACGCTGCTGAGACGTTCCGTGTCGCGCCCGGTGGAAATGGTCTGTTTGATTAGAGCTCCGGTGAGCGCAGCACAGCCGTTCAGCGCCCGGTGCAAATCAGGCTTTATTGGCTGTAGCGTCCCAGATATTCAGCCTGATACGACTGTGACCCCGGGATTCCACTGGATGCATAACGACTCTGAAAGGGGTCCGTCCGCAACGGCTGCGTATCTACGCAGTCCGTCAACACCCACCGGATCCGTCAGTGTCGGAGCTGTTGCGGACAGCAGAGTCCCGAGGACGCATGACATCTCGCGAATTCACACCTAATCAATTGATATAACTGGAAGATAATCAACATCTCCTCATTAATGACTGGAGACAAATCCAGGGACTCTGTCTTAACGAGCGCTAACGAGGTCGGCCGGCTTGTTAACAAGAGCCTCTTGTTAACAAGCCTTAGTGATCTCTGTTTGTTTACAACAAGCACCGGAGTGAGCGGTGTCAGTGGGGTGAAAAGACGAGTGAAAACCTCTAACCTGTTGATTTCAGGTCTTCAAGTTATGAAATACGATCCGCCGTGAACCCGAGGTATTTTATTTTGAAAATATACCGGATGTTTTATTTTGTGTCTGTGCACGACTTCCTGGATCTGTAGTCGGTGGAATCTCACACATTGATTATAATGGGTGCGTAACGGCTCCGACGACGGATCTGCAGCCGTTACGCATCCAGTGGAATCCAGGGGTGAGGAAGTAGTAAACCTTTCAGCTCGTATCTTTGTCCAGTGCTACTCGAGTACCAGGCAAACTGTGACTCTGATCTGGGGCTTTAATTTAGTGGTCAAGTGTAAAATCAGGACTTAAGTCATGAGGTGGGAACGAGGCATAAGTTTCACCACAGTATGTCACAAGTAGCTGTTGGAGACCCTCACCGACCTCACAGAATCAGTGAAATGGTGTTTTTACCTCCAATGAGCCTGTAAACGTTCTATCTCTTACTCAACCTGCCTCCCCCAATTGTATTTCATCATGTCACTGGTACCTGAAACAACTTGCCCCCATTAACACAGCCCCCTGCATTTTTTAAATACACTTTGTGGTCCAAACGCCCACTCGTGTGCCTGCTGAAATGGTGCATTCTTGCTTAAATACCAGCCATCATTCTTTGTTGCCATTGTGATGATTCACCGTGAATGAAATATGCTTTAATGTGCTTTAAATGCAGGTTTGATGCTTTCTCTTCCAGCTCGGGTCTCATGGCGAATATAAACAGCTGCCTCCATTTCTTGTCATTTATCCTGTGGACGATTAGCGCCTTGATAATGTTGCCTAGCCTACTTTCAGTGACTAATTTGGCAACCGAGCAAACCTGTTGAGCTCCATCTGATATGAGCACATTGTTCAGCTGCAGCTCAGGTTTCCACGCTGTCACCTTCCAGATACAGTTGGACACCAGCTCTGCACTATTTTTACCGAGCAAAAACACACACACCTGCTTCTGATCGGCACACACATGCTGCATCAGTGATGATCACTGGCAGGTCGGCTGACTCGTCCTCCCAGAGAAACGTCCACAGCGTAGGACGGCTGGATCCACTCACGGGGGGAAAAATGAAAAAAGCTTTTATTTCAAAGCCCCAATCCGTTTTCAGGAATTCGTCAGTCAGAACTTCAAAGATGCAGATGACCGAATCCTCCAAACATCTCAGTGTTTGGTTGGCGAAGGGCAACTCTCATGAGTTTAATGCTGTAAAACGTAAAAGTGTGGGTCTGATGGTGGGGGAGCAGAAACTCTGCCTTCATCATGCAAACTGAAAGTCTGCTAATGTAAATGTAAAACGCTTTCTCCACTGTCCGAACATTAGGCTTCATGCAATGATCTCTATAGCAATAAGAGGAAAATAAGAACATTCTCCTAGGATCCATTAATCGTCCCACCTGAGTCTGTTGATGAATTACGTTTGTTGTTAAATTAGATGTGTGTCCAAGTCTGTCCTGTCTTCAAAATCCACCATTTATGGAATTTATAAAGGCAGTAAAATACGACTCATATTTACATTTAAGACAGCTTTTTATACAACCAAGTATACATGTTCTATTTTGATAATGCTCTGAACGGTCTATTCTGTCATTTTGGTTGGTGATCTTGTTGCCTGTGCCAGAACATTTACAATTAGCGTACATACATGTCCCAATAAACCCGTATAAGGGCAGCAGACCTAAGTGCCGTGTGCAAACCACAAACTAACAGGCCACCGACATTAGACGAGAAACATGTGACTTGGACAAAAGAAGAAAAGACAGAAACTCCACATAATTTAATTGAAAGTGAGCAGTCGTGTTATCAGTCCAGAAAAGTGCAAGACATGCCAAGAGATCACAAGTGCAATACTATTGAAAATGCAGAAGGATGAACTCTGTAAAAAAAAAGAGATTTTCTCTGAAAATGGACACCAAAATAAAACGGTCTGCTGCCAGGTGTACTGTTACAGCTGCAGGTGCATTGCAGTATTGTGGAGAACACAGCAGGCCATGGTTACTTCGCACACTTCTTTTCAGGTGTGTATAAAAGTTTACCACCTGCTGAGTCTCACCGCTGAGCGAGTGCACGTCGCTTTCTGGTTGTAGGTCACCTTCTGCTGGGTTTGAGGGTTGGTACCTTTAGTCCCTGCTGCAAGTGTCAAAGAGTCAAAATGTCAAAGTTTAAACACTTGTAAACTTGCTTGTGAAAATGTTTTGACAAGTTCTACTTTAGATATTACAGATAAAACTAAATGATATTTATAGTGGCAGAAACTGGAAACTTAAATTGTTGAGATCAAGACTGGTTGGTAATAAATACACGGTTTGGCTTGCATTTAGTTTTAAATCCAAACTTTGTGCGTCCACCCTGTGCAGCCCGCTCTGATCTCAGTGACACGCAGACTTCAACTCTTTTATTGTTGCATGTGTGAATCCTGTCGAACAGGAAATAGCTACCAGATCCATGTGGTGAGGAGTGAAAACATTACAAGCCGTGATGGCTGCATACCTCTTCTGATGGCGAGGCTCCGGAGCAGCTGGAGGCCGAGCGTTCAGCATCGAGTGTCATCATCTGTCTTTTCCTTTTTACCTCCTTTAATGTGTCCAACTTTGACCTCAGATTTTTCAGCTCCACTTGAGTTTTCCCTGTGTCTTCAACAGCTGATTTCAGCAGTGTTAGGCCGCGTTCAGACTGCAGGCGAATCTGATTCAAATCAGATTCCTACTCAAATCCGATTTTTAGGGCTGACTGTCCACACTATTTTTAAATTTTTAGTGTCCAAATCGGATATGGCTCTGTTCAGACTGGGCTACATTATTGACTGATCTGACAGGTTGCCATAGTAATGGCGTCAGAGCATCTGACGTCGTCACGGCGTCAGACGTCATATAATTGCCACAGCGACAAGAACAAGATCAAGAACAACAAACATGATGGAGGCAGGTCACCTCAGTATATTGGCCTTGAACATTGAACATTGAACATTTCAGACGCACTAGGGGAGAAACCGGGCGGATGGACGCGGTCGGGCGCGGCTGCCGGTCGACACCTCGTCTCCGCGCTGCCGGTGCTACGCGTGCCGCGTAGAGTGAAGTCACGGACAGTCAAAACCGATTGTTTGGAGGTTCAGACTGAGACGCATCTGTCCAAATGCGATCTGAAACTACCTCCCGAAGGTGGTTTCGATCTGGTTCGCAAAAATCGGATTTCATGTGATTTGTGACTGTTCAGACTTCAAAAGAGCCATGCAGTTCCAATCTGGATGGGCAAAAATCGGATTTTGGCTGGCAGTCTGAACGTGGCCTTACAGTCTGAATGGAGCTGTGAGCAAGGATGAGTTAGAGTCTTGTTTCCTTAACCTCCCCTCCACGTCTCTGCATTGTGGCTCTCTTTCTTCATGATATGAAAGGATCTGAGGTACTTCTGGTCAGTCTTTGTATTCCTCAGTCACCAGTGAGAAACTCGGCTAAACACGACTGATCCTGTCAGTGACGGTGTGTCTCAGTCCAGTCGGTTCAGAGATGTGTTCCTATGTAAACTGAACACCTGTTTCACTCAGCAAAGTTGTTGGTTGCTGAAAACTGAGAAGCTGTTTTTTGCGACTTGTGTCTGAAATCATGTTTCATTTCTTGATGATTATGCACACCCACTCTGCACTGGATAAACTAGTTTTACATTTGTATCTAACATGTTCCTGTTCCTATATTCAGTAATCACAGTATCACAGCATTAAACAGGGTCTGTTAAACCTGTGCAGAGGCTCTTCAGACTGGCCAGTGTTGATGTGAAGAACAGGTTGTCTGTCCAAAATGACTCGTCCAGTATATGCCCATAGGGTGTAACCAAACACATCAAATAAGTTGTACTATAAAGCCATTTTTGGGTAAGCAAATTCAGTTCATATGTGATTAAAAAGTTGTTGTTTCTTCATTTTTAAGTATGTCATCATCTGATAGAATAAGAGTTTTACATTATATTGTTAAATGGCAGTTAATAATGCAGTGAGGGCATTACTTATTATAGAAAGTTAAAGTTAAAGTTAATTAATAAAAGTGATGCAAACTTCTTTTTTAATGGACCAATGGACCAGGAATATGTAATGCATTACTTTTTTTTGAGCAGTGACAACAAAAACTGCTGGTGTAGAAACTGGATGGTGGAAATAAGTAGAAAAAAACAAACAAACAAAAAAAAAGTCTCACACACTCTTTGTACAACACTGATTTATAATATGTTATAATCTTCAAATTTTACTAGAGGTGAGGACTCAAGTAAAAGTACTAAGTTACCATCCGTCATCCTGCTTTTAGATCAACCTTCTTGGCCATTTGTACGTTAGTCAAAAAGAATGCAACGCAACAAGAAACAGCAAGTGTGTGTGTGTGTGTGTGTGTGTGTGTGTGTGTGTGTGTGTGTGTGTGTGGGACATACCAGGCCTGATTATTCATGCTTTAAAACAGCGGCTGTGCTCGACCTCTGCAGCAGCTGTTCTCTCTGAGTGTCTCAGAACAAAGAAATCAGAACAGTTTGATTGTGGTGATCTTCAAGGACTTTCCGTAAGTTTAGTCTGACTGACTTGAGTCACTCACACCGACTAGACACAACTCATCAGGTCGCCACACACACACACACACGCACGCACGTCTCCTTAAAGGTGAACAGTTCATATAAGAGACACGTGCAAAGACGCACAGAAAGACTGATGATATAAGAACAGTGTGCTGAGATGAGAAGTGAACATTCACCTATTGTTGTGTTGTGCATTCAAGGACAACAAAGCATTGGGGATTAAGGAGCTGGCTGCCAAAGAGCATGCCATTCATGATATCAAACCCAGAGGACAAACCATAAACACATTATTATAAAAAAGGATGATCTGAATGTAGTTGGTTCCTAGAATATCTTCGTCATGTTGTCATGAATACAGCCTGAACAGTGTAAATGTGCCTCTGTGACCTGTGATGTTACCTTGGTGTTGTGACCTTTGTGCACCAAACATTAGACGGGGACTGCAGGCCAGAACGCTGCATCACCACTAATCCTGTCTCACATCACACTTCCGAGAGAGCGGATTAGTCGGTTCTGTTTGGATCTGTAACCTGGAAACATTTGCACCGACTCTTCGGAGCTCACAGTCGTCTTTACAGAGTTGTTAAACTGAGACATCAACAAGTTAATCAGATGCTGACACTTGTTTTTTCCTCTACGTGCAGGACTTCTGTAATCAATGTGACGACTGTTAAAGTAATCTGGAACAATTTAATTACTGCAGCATTTCCCAAAACAGCCCTGATGTGGTTTGTATGCATAAAACAATTTAATGTGAAATAAAAATACAAATGTGCATTAAAACAAATGTTAAACCACAAATGCACAAAAGGAATAACAAGATTTAAAGCCAAAATGTGTAGTTTTAAAAAAATCATAATTAGAAGTTGATCCCTAGGGGAATATTAAATAGTAATGATAATAATAATGAATGTATAAGAATAGAATAGAAAATAATTCTGTAAATAAGATAAAGGTAAAAAAGCATGCTACACTAAACATACGACAATGTTAAATGCAAATGCAAATCCTAAGTAAAGACATTTACAAATAGAATAATAAAGAAATATGAAAGTATAGAGAAATATTGAAATAAAGACACATATGCCTTTAAAAAATCTACTTATAGTAATATGACTTTACTTGAATGCAAAGACATTTTTAAGCCACAAACTAATTACAGAAGCCAAATTTTAAGAATACACATATGACATTTATTGTTAAATGTAAACTTCTACACATTATTTATTTTCTTAATTTGTACAGGAAGATAGAAAACTTTTTTAATGATGACTTACGTGTTTAGCTTGCATTTTTTTTCGCCTTTCAGAGGATCAAGGACACGTCAAACATTTTAAAAACATTTTGCAAACATTAGATGCTCTACAGGTCAGATGATGGAGCATCACACTTTACCTCAAAACATAGTATGTTTCAATTCCTCACCAAGTGTTCTTGTTTCTGAAACCAGTTTGTGTTTGAACTCACAATATTAACTTTGTGTTTATATCTGCGACCAAATGACGCCAAGGGGTCTTGATGAAGCATCCATCTGTATATAACGAGTGGAGGATGAAGGTGGATTTCAACGGTTCAGAACTGAACTGTTCAACATGTGATTGGTGTGCTGCACATTTTATTCTGGTGGGTTGGTGTTTGAGGACTGCAGATTCTGGGATGTAGGAGGGGTGGAGGAGGTCTGATGAGAAGTGTGTGTGTGTGTGTGTGTGTGTGTGTGTGTGTGTGTGTTGTGGTCCTCTGTGTCTTTTATTTCTTTTATTTATCTTACTACTTTTAACTACGTCTTTTATTTTATTTTACTATGTTTATCTGTTTGATTGTATTGTTTTATTTATGGCATCATTTTAGATTTATACACTGATTATTTATTGCTGATTAGTATATGGAATTGTTTGTTTTATTGTTGATTTTATGTACAGCACTTTGGAGCGGTTTGTGTTGTTTAAATGTGCTATACAAATAAAGTGGATTGGATTGGATTGTGTGTGTGTGTGTGTGGGGGGGGGGGGGGGTACGTGCATGGAGGGATTTGAGTTCTGCACATACTGGAGCCAGTCCAGGGCTTAGCTGGGACCACCGGACAGGACAACACTGCAATAATCACGACGGCAGGTGATGAAGAGAGAGTGTCACCACGTCTGTGATTGATGGTCCGAGTCTGTAGATGTTGTTCAGGTGGTAGAAGGCAGATTAGGTTATGGATTAGATGGTCCTGTGTGTTCTGAGCTCCCCAGCTCAAAATCTCTTAAATGTGAGTCATAAAGGAGACTTTTCAAATGGTTTCATGCTCTCCCTGGGTCAATATGTTGAAATCCCACCTGGTCTATAGCAAGGTTATAATAGTTTTGGATTTTTCATTAGTTTTAGTTTTAATTTTGTTGTGAATTTTTGTTTTCAAATTCAGTTAGTTTTAGTTAGTTTTTAGAGTGAGTTTTCTAGTTTTAGTTTATTTTTTATTTTTTGAAAATGCTTAGTTTCAGTTTAGTTTTTATTAGTTTTAGTGTTAGTTTTATTTTTTTTTGTAATGGGCTATATGTTGGTGCGTGATTCAAAGAGGTCATAATAAATGTTTCCTTTATTTCCTTTGGTTTATCCATCTCAGCCCCAATAAGGTTATTAACTCTTACAGTTCAGGGTGTTTTGAATTTTGGTTCTAGTGTCGACATCCCAGTCTCAGTAAACATATTAACCATGTGTTGCATGTTAAAATAAATACACTGAATTATGAATGAAAAAAGTTGACAAAAACGAAAATTAAGGACATTTTCACTATAATTTTAGTTCGTTTTAGTTAGTTTTGTAACCACACAATACAGTTTCAGTTTTTTAAAAACTCTAGTTTTTATTTTTATTTCAGTTAACGAAAATGTTTTTTCAATTCTAGTTTTCGTTAACTATAATAACCTTGGTCCATAGACAATTGATGTTATTCTCCTCAAAAAAACGACTTCTTTTTGGGAGATTTATCAGAATCAGCTTTATTGGCCAAGTATGTGAGCAACATACAAGGAATTTATCTTCGGGATGAGAGGAGTCTGCAGTGATACTTCCTATATGTTTATGTTAACTATTTTTGTATTGTACAGTTTTATATTTCCAGGCCTGTATCAAATGAAACAGCCTGAGATAAAAGGAGAGGCAACTCGTAGGTACATGTTAATCGTGACGACAAGTAGTCAGAAAGCTTGGGAACCACTGACTTAAAAAAACATGTAATAGTAGTATTTGTTTTGTGTAGTTATAGTTTACTCTTCATGGGAAATTAGTTTCCTTCGTTGGTAATCCGGTCACTGTGCTGACAAGTCCTCATTTATTTATCTGCTAATTACTCATCAGTCTCGTCTCAACAAACCTGCATCATGATGCGTCAAACATCCGTGACATCAGCACCATCTCTGTGTGGGAACCAGCTCTTTTTTTAAAATGATTTTTTAAATCCTGACAACAGTAAATTGATGTTTACTTTGGTGAATCTGGTGAAACCACAACAAACTTTCTCAAGGAATTCACCAAAACCGCATAATCACCTTTTTCAACCTTTTTATTAGTGATGTTTTCATCTTTAGGCAATAGAACAAGAGCTCAATGTCTCCAATTATTCTTTCTTCACAAATGTCCTCAGACCGGAACATCAACAAGTCAGATACTTGGAGATGATCCGCTGCGTGGGAGACGTATTTTTGTGTTTTACCATGGATTCTGTTTCTTGATCTAACGCTTATCCTTTCACAGGCTGGTGAACTGCCAACACAAACCTGGGAGTTTGGTGAACTCCTTCACTGATCCTCTGGGGCAACAAGAGACAAAAACATCACGATGTGAGAGATTTTTCTGTCGTGTTTCAGTTTGTCGGGAGGAGACGCTAATGTGTTGCGGTTTAAGTCTGCACCAGAACATCCAAAGCTAAAGCATGCAGTAAATATATATCTGGTAGAAAGTCAATCTGATAGATACAACGGTTGGACGAGACATCAGCTGATAATTGATCCACTGGTGATGATTCAGTGTTCTCCCTTAAAGACATTGACGTTGTGTTTTCTCTTGGATTTTCATATTATTGTGGGTGAAGGGTTAGGGTTTACAGAAAGTTTGCTGATCCTGGACGACCCCGACTCCATGTCCAATTAGCCGTCCAGCGCTGGAGTTGCCTCGTAGCTACCGCCATCTTTCCTTCTTGTATAACAAGATCTCCAACCTAAACGACAGAATAGGTCATTTGTGAAACCCATCCATAACGACACATATGAGGGTTATGCGGTACAGAGTGGAGCATTCTAAAAATATCGCACACGTCATTATACGTACACATACGGTTTGGGGTTGTAAAAAAAATGTTTTGTTGAATTTAGGCAACAAAACCTCTGAGCTGGGTTTGGGGCAATTAACTTCCTGGTTAGGCATTATAAAACAGTTTAAAAGTAAAAAAAAAATGTATGTAAATGCCGGAAGTGAAGTAGTTACGAGAACGATGTGATGACTACATAAAAGCAGTTTGGTTGAATTCATGCCACAAATACACTGACCGAGGTTTAGTGCAAAACAGTGCCTGGTTAGGTGTTATAAAAGACAGTTTGAACAATAAATAAATGCACATTAATTCATGTGCAGGGGACTTACTTATGTAAAATAGAACCTGGTCTCACAGAAATCTGTGAAATAGCCACAGATTTCGCTTAACTCAAAATCCGTGGAATAGCCACGGAATCGCTCAAATTTCCGTGAAACTGACACGGATTTCCCTACAATGCAAGTTAAAGACAGTCATATCCCGTGGCTATTCCATGGATATTTTTTCCTATTGGTTTGTTCCAAGTCACGTGACTTTCAAGGTTCCGGCAGTCAGAACAAAAAACATGGCAGACAGTTTTTAGTGAAAAAATTAATATTTTGACTTTGTTTCTGCATAAAAATGGATTTTGATCACATTTCTAGCGAGAAATATATGTTTTATTTTCTAAATATTCACTCAGTGAATGTACATAATCACTTTGTGGTGGAGATCTCGCCAGAAAAATATGACTGTCATTAACTTGCATTGTAGCGAAATCCATGTCAGTTTCATGGAAATTTGAGCGATTCCGTGGCTATTCCACGGATTTCTGTGATGAAGCGTGTACGCGCTTTATGCTCTGCCACACCGTCACCCATAATTATTATAGCTGCTAGAGAGTGGGGGAGGACAGTCTCGAATGTAATGGGTCGTATTTTGATGTCTGTCCAAACAACCTTTGGGGTCGTTTTTGGGGGAGACTAGTCTCCCTTGCAAAGTAGTGAGGGGGAAGGACGGGGGTGCACTTGCTGGATAATTATTGTCTAATTTGTGGTATTTAAAGCAGCACATTTATCATATTCAGTAACCTATATCGCTATTTTCCAAGCTACTTTAGAAAGTCATATTTTGTGAGTCTTGTGTCAGCGTGGTTGTCAAGGTTTTCTGTCCTAGTTCATCACCGTCTGAGGCTATATTTGAGCTGCTGTTTGGTTTTCCTGAAGAAAAAAAACTAGAACTAAGACACCTCTGGGTGAATGTGATATTCTCAACACGCAAACCTTAGATAAGCAATAATGTCCCATTTTCACTGTCATTTAAGAGAGTTTAAAGAAAAATCGGTCAGTTGTCAGTGGACCGTGCAGAAGCCTGGAACTCTACCAGAGTTTCCAACAGATGCATAATATTTGATATTTCTCTGCTGTGTGTATTAACGTGCTAATTACCCTCATGAATACCTGCCAACACAAACCTCTGCAGCACATGGACTCCAGTCAAAACCACTTTTTCTCTTAGTTGCTGATCCCCAATGAAAGAGAAGGACGACTCAGTGTGACAGAGACTTATGAGTGATTAATACACCGAGGTGTGCTGCTTTGTTCCTCTTCTCTAAGCCCTCTTCCTTGCCTAAACACGCCGCCCTCGCCGTGCCTACCTGTGCTTGTCTGGGCAAACAGCAGGCGTTGAGACCGAGAGTGATACAGTGCAGGGTGAAATACTTTGGCACAGAATAAACATCTTTTACACATAGCCGCGGGGGCCCATGCGCTGTTCGAGTGACTCAACAAGAGAACCTGCATGAGTGGGCGATTTGGCTTTTTCTCTCTGTCTTTGATGGGAAGGAGAGGCTGCTGGTGGCACGCCCCTGCAAAGGTTTCCCTGGCAACTTCCTGTAAAGATCCTGCAAGAAACGAGAGTCCACAGAGGAGAAGAAAAGAACCGTGCTTTAAATGCTTTGACCTTTCCTTTGCCTTGACACATGTTTCAGCTGCATAAAAGGCGTCCGAGGTCACATAATCCTGTAATTCATTCTTCAGATGTTATCTTTCTGTAGGATGAATGGCGTCAAAGAATCCAACAAATGTCTGTAACATTTGTGGATGTTCAAGTGAACCCAGTGACATTTCCCCCCCTTTGAAAACGTTTTCATCTGTGAAAAGTCACAGGATTATCTGATGGTAGAGATAGACGAGGAAAGGTCTTCTTAAACCACAGAGGCACTGCAAGTCCCATCTGCACCAAGGAAACAAAGGCAGATCCTAGAACTGTGCCCCTAAGTTTCTATTTCTATCATGCTGGACACCTTCTGGATCCACAAATCTCCAGTATGTGCAACATATGGTAATATATCTATGTTACTCATTGTAGGCTGATTATATAATACATGTTATAATAAATGTGAGCTATGGTAGCTAGAAAATGTATCTTTTTGAGCAGATAGAGGTGTATGATGCAGTTCTTTAAAGAGACCAGTAGGTTTGTGTGAGTGCAGCTTAATTTAATACATGTTTTATTAAACTGGATCTGTTTTGGGATCTAGGAATGGAAGGAAAATGCTGGTTTTTGATCAGATGTCTATGCAATCCAGCAAAACAAACATGAAGAGATGGACACAAGCTTCTCTTTATCCATCCATTAAGTTACACACCAGCTGATATCTTCTCTGCTGGGCTTCCTGCTCACCCATGTACAGGTGTTAGATGGTCGACTGGACAACCTCAGTGCATGCATCAGTTTCCAACCGGATACCAGGAACTGTAATGTTCTTGTCCACTGAAACGCTGAAATCTTGGAATATCGGAGACCATCATTCAACCTGGTGACACTTTTGATACACCAATCTCAGAAACGGGGGAATCACGTAAGAGAAAAGGAGACATCATTGTGAATAATGCAAAAGTTTAAAGAAAAATTGCAGGTGTCAGCTCACACGTTCCTCTCCTGGAGGGACAAGGGAATTCATGTAATTGGCGATTTACTGAGAGGTCATACCTTACTGTCCTTCCAGCAATTACAGGAGACAATTCATTTTCCCAGGCACAATTTTTGGGGGGTATTTACAGACATTTTGTGTCTTCACTGACCACCTCTTTCTCTACTAATACTAATACTAGCTTGGCTAACACCAGACTATATCACAAATGAGATATGGTCTGGGTTCCACCAATTCATTTTTCCGTAGAGGAGGCGTGGAGACGTATTACCATTACTTTTGGTAATGCAAACTAATTTCCAGATTTTGGTCACTTAGTATTTCAAAGGTAGTCAGTGGGATATTTAAAATAAAAATTCTGTTTCTGCGTTTTGTATTGTTAATGTGTGTAAAAACAAAGTGTGTTTATAAAAATAAAAAGCGTCAAAGTCCTATTTCTTTGATCCACTCCCCACCCTCCGTAAGTAGACTTTGTCCTTCTTTATACTCAGATCCTCGCTTCGGCCTTGGTGTCTTTCAAAATAACTACGGACATTAAAGGGCGCCATTAACTACAAACTGACATTCCCTGAATTAAACATCCCCAGGAACATATTTTGTTCATATTGTAAGTTTGTAGGCTTTAGGCAGCCACATCATTAGAGTGGAAAGAAAACTGAGGTTTCCAAATTTCTTCTTAGCTGATTTATTGAGAGATTTTTCCCACACTACTGGAAGTTTTCTCACCTTTTTAATTTACCATTTATTTGGAAAACCAGTGGGGGTGACCTCTCCTCCTTTTTAAGATGTCAGCCCAATAAAAGCATCAAATTATCTCTTTCAGTCTAAAGTTAAACAGAAAAATCCGCTCAGATGACCACGCTCTGCAGAGACGTGTGATCTGCAGACTCTAAAATGCCTCTAAATGAAATTATTGTGCAACCCTGGTGTAATTACCGTAAACAAGGTGCTTGAGATGGCGAGTAGCCTTCATCTCATACCTGTGGTATCACTTATAGTTAATAACACATTCCTAATAAACCTTGTTGTCTTTGAAGAAAATAGTTTGTGGTTTTTATTTAACCATCAGCCATTTATTTGCCTTCATCGATGCTGCCAGTGAGAGAAATAAGTGTTTTTATTTTAGGTCTGTTCACAGTGACGAAACAACGCCCTCTTTCTGTTTTTTGGTATAAAACAGTCGAGTAGATTTCCCATGACATCCAAACCACTGCTTTGGGTTTGAACAGTGGTATAGAGGCCAGAAAGTAGTTTAATTATGGTGATATATTGCAGTTGAAAAGCTAAACGTCTCACTTCCAGTACCACCATTGTCTCTGTCTCCTTGTCATTCAATGCAGAGCAGAAGTTCCCAGAGGAAGAGGATTGTTTCTGGGGATAAAGTCAGTCTGTCGTGTGGTTCAGAAGAAAACGTTCCCACCTTTGTGCAGCCGGGACTCGCTGGACTGCTGTGGCTGCTCCGTAATGCCCTCTCTTCCACTCTTGTTCTCACATGTTGTCTTTAGTTTGTCTTTAGAAAATGAATGGGCACTTCCTCTCGACATGAAGTGGAGAGCAGCGTGACAGCCTGTCTTTTTTCCGGTGGTTTGGTGGGTAATCATCACCTCCCTGCTTCTGAAGATTTGCTAAGCGTCGTGTTTGTAAAAACCACTTACTGCATCAACTCAGTCAAGTTTTTAAATCTGCTAAAGATGGATAGCGGGCACCGAGCCAGAGGGAGGGGAAGGTACAAGTGTGTGTGCCGTATCATGAGCTCTGTTATCTATATGGACAGTGTGTTTCAGCAACTCTGAGGCTTAAACATGTTCCTGCATGCTGGGTGTGTGTGTGTGTGTGTGTGTGTGTCAGCAAATGTGTGGCAGTGTTGGTGTTAAAGTTGTTCACATGTCAACCAGATTATTATACAGTAGCTGTGCTTGGAAAGGCCCTAAATGACTCAGTGTGTGTGTGTGTGTGTGTGTGTGTGTGTGTGTGTGTGTGTTCATGTATTGTACCATCTTTGTGAGGACCTATGTGAATTATAGACCTTGAGAGAACATTATGAAATGAAAGGACATGTTTTAATGTGATTGTTCTAACTTTTCACAGTGAGGACATGTTTGAAAGTGGGTTTACTATTGGGAAGTAGCAACATTTTTTAAAAATATTTTTGGATATAAAGACATTTTTGAAGTTAGGACCTTTTTTTTTTTACAGTGGGGACATTGATGGAAAGTCTCAAACCACATAGAAAACCAGTAATATTTTCACATAAACCTGGAAATATTTGAGTAGTCTGAGGACTTGTGACATGTTATTGTACAAATATAATATCAAAAATCAGTTGTACAACGCCAAGTAACATTTCTGCATTAAAATATCTTAAAAACCACAAGATCTATGTTATATATTTTGCAGAGTTGTGTACTTTTGGAAATAAAGACACTGATGGAAAGCTCAACTTGCAGCCAGTGTTCACCTGTTATAAATATGGTTGTGCATTAAGTTTCCAGCTGATCATTTCTAACTAAATCACTTTGATAGTAATCAACATGGCATCAGAATAAGTGAGTGTTTAGTGCTCTCAGAGGACGAGTAGCAGTTTCTAAATCACTTCTCAGAACAGAAAAAAAAGGCCTTCTCAGCTGCAGTTTGAGGGTTACTCTCACCTTCCCCTCAACCTGATTCTAACCTTAGTATTGGTATTGTGTGATGCATTCCTTAAGAAGCCAGGGAATGCATCATACAGTGTGTGCACAGAGAAATCTCAAGGTGATCTGGATAAATGCATACAAACAGCGCCGTGATAACTGTGTGTGTTCAGTGCACACAGTTACTCTGCTGAGTGGTAGATAGAGTTTTTACTGCAGCATTAGCAGCCATTACAGAACCACAACACCTGCTGCACCTCATCATTATGTACTCTCACCTCTTATGTGTTCAAGTGTTTGGCTAAAAGATTTCCATAAACAAAGCTGCGAACCATGGATCAGCCGTTTGAGGGCTTTCTACATTTCTAGGACATACTGTTTGATATCTAACTACATAAATACATAAAAGAAGAAAGTGAAAAGAGAAAAAGTGAGAGGAAAGTGCCACATCTTGTCATTGCAATTTATTTTTAATGTTATATTTGCACAAAGAGGTCAGTGCACTCTGGCATGTACATGAAGATATTTAATAGAATGTGTTTGATTTGTTTTGCCGATAGACAGAACAAGTCTTTCCTTGTCTAATGAGATGATTTACAGATGACAGGTCCAACCTCACACACATTCAACTAATGCTGAGAACTTGGGTGGTTCTCCTCAAGTTAGATAAGTTTATGACCAGAAAATGAATCTAAACATTAACTAAACGGGTTCATACCTATCTAAATGAAACGTTTAAGTAACATTTCTGCATTAAAATATCTCAAAAACGAGTAGAACGATGTTATATATTTAGTTGAGTTGTGTGCTTAGATAAATGTACTTTTTATGTAGTTTTTATTTAGTTGTCAGATGTCTGCATCTCCGTTATCAGAGAAACAAGCTACGTGATCATTAGCAGCAGCAGCTAACGGCTTCAGAGAAACAGATTTTTTTAACGTGAAACTACTTTATTCAGTGTATTTACCGGGTCATATTAACAGGCCCATTTATTTTGAAGAGGAGGAGATTATCTGTGGATAAATGAGCTCCCGGTTAACAATGTGGGACTACTGATCTTCCGTGTTATTATTTTGTTACCTTTATGATTATAGGGTTTAACTCCTCACCCTCACCACCTTCCTTTCAACTGTAAATTAAGCCGTTTTCCTGGGAAATCGTACCCGGTGGCAAACAGCTGCGTGAAAGAAAAGGCTTCCAGAGAACCAATCTTTAAACTGGTGCAAGTTTTGGCATCGTTCAATAGCTTTTCTTATTGGTTTGGTGCATTCTCTTGTATGCATTTAGATGACTAATAAGTTCCTGGTCAGCATTATTGATGTGAGGATACCTTTGTGTGCAAGAGGAAACCCCAGTTGTTTAGGCAACAGTCTTGGTTGACACATATTTGAAATAAAAATCTTTAAATGACTTTGGAATGTGTGGTTTTGAAATGGGACATAACTTTTTGGCACAGCGCCTCCACCGCTTTTGAAAAAGCAAATTAGAGAACAAATGACACGGCAGTGACTCGAAAGGAGTTAATTTATCGCCAGCGGAGGAATGCTCTGTGACGCAGGTTGGTAGCACCAACTTTGTTTCTTGGTGTGGTCCTGAAATTCCAATCAGTGGTTAGATTTCATTCCAAAACAAAGTAATTAGTATTTGATCAACATCAGTGCAAAGCCCTGCAGATAAAAAAAATAAATAGAGAAAACAGTTTACTCTTTGTAAGACTTCTTTTTTTTTTTTTTTTACAGCTTGCCAAAAAAAAAAAAGTTGTGTTCAGCTCCAGACTGTCTGTGGGAGTGGCAGACTGCAGACTGGCTCCTAATGCTAGACACTGACATTCCCATCACACACACACACACACACACACACACACACACACACACACTTCATGCATACGCAGGTGTACATGTGTGTGCATGTAAACCCTTGACACACATGTATGGACCGCAGCAAACTGCATCACAGCTTTGCATACAGACGCACATGCACACACACACACACACACACACACACACTCACACACCTCACTGTCATTAGAGCGCCCACTCACACTGACACACACCCTTTCCTCCCTCTCATTATCGATGCTCTCTGGCACCAAACTCCAGGTACGAGAAGACCAAAGCAAAGCTCCCTCATTACTATCTGAGGCTAATACAATAACTACCATGTATGTCCCCTTTTGTCTCTCCACGTCTCTGTCCCGACCTCAGCACAGTCCTACTGACTCCACCCTGCAACTCACCATCATGCTAGAATTCTTCTATTTTAGTTGTTTGCAGGATGCATTCCTAATTTTTCTAATATCACTTTAAACGCTAACACAGACAAGCTAAATGAGCGGCCAGACTTGTATAAAAACCTAAATTGCTTCACCAAATCATCTAAATCAAAACAATTGCACGGAAAAAAAAGTCTCCAGATCCACAAATCCAGCCAACGCATCATTGTCTCCACCCTGCCAGGAAAATAATTTCCACCTAAGCGGTGTACTTACAGAAGGTAATGTTTAAGGCTCATGTACTTGGGTTTCAGTTTAGAGAATGAGCTTTCCATTTCCTTTCCAAACAAGGACACGACACCCAAAGTAATATTTTGTGATTCTCTGTTTGGGTTGTAACTTTCCATCTTCAGCCTGCACGTGTGCATCATGGTCCATCATGAGAGTGGAGGAGAGCTCCTGTTCACACTGCTGCTGAATGAATTCAGTTGAAGATGCAGTACCTCGGCCAAGAAGGTTGTTTTTGATTTGTTTGATGGAAAAAGAAAGAAATTCTTTCGATTTTGTTGTGAATCTGAATCATGGGCAGATACAGAAATGTAACGTGAGGGTTCGATGTGTGGTGGTTGGATCTCACTTTATAAGGAGAGACAGCAAGATGGAGACAGATGACTTTCTCAAACAGCCTTTTTACTCACCAAACTTCAATACAACTTCACTTCCTGGTTTCTCACATCCCACCAGACTGAATCAACCAATCAGAAGCCAGTCCTAAACTGCCTTAAAGACGCCGCTGCAAACATTCAACATGTAAATATGTAAATAATAAATGTGCAACATAAATACACAAACAGCCAATTGATGAAAATGATAACATTGTAAAAGCATATTTTAGTAAATTAACTCAAATATAAATTATATTAACTTCTGAACCTTACAGAAACAATTATTTGTAGTGTTATGACTGTGGTCATATATAGTTATTTTCTAGCAAACTGTATTTGTATGTGTGCCCTGTGTTTTGGTTTCCTTTTTTATATGCAGATTGGAGTGTGCCATAGCCGTGGTGTTATTGGTGGAGAGGTTCTACGCCTCCATATTATGCAGATTGGGGTGTGCCGTAGCCATGGTGCGATTGGTGGAGAGGTTCCACGCCTGGGCTGGGATTGGCTGCAGCCGGAACCACATGGTTTAAATGGAGCCAAGATGGCGGCCGTCGGTGGCAGCAGGCTTATTCCTCATCCTCCTCTTCTCCCAACTTGGACTTAATTCCCTTGTTTTGAGCAGTAAGGGTGGGTTGCCAGGTTTTGTTTCTCGTTTTCTCTTGTTTAAGTAGGTAGGGAGGTAAGATTTTGTATCTTTTGGTTTTTCAGGTAAATTTCTTATTTTTTAAGATAGGATTGTTTTGTTTGTTATTTTGGCTTTAGTCCACCCTTAAGTTGAAGAATATTTGTATTTACCTAAGTTCTCTTTGTAAATAAATATTTACCCATTCTTCAAACTTATCTTTGTTTGTGGCTACTTGGGAGATGGGGGAGATGGGGCCTTTTCATGTTGTGCTCTAGGCCCCCTAGACTGGGGCATAACAGTAGTTTGTAGTTTATTTGGTTTGTTTCTTTCAAACAGCTTTTAGATTGACTATACATTTTGATAATTAAATGCTGTGATGGGCTTCAGTCCCCCTTCACCCTGAAAGGGGATAAGCAGAATCTCACAATGAACAGAGGGCTGAGGTTCGCCTTTGGACATTCACACTGATCCTGCAACGGTTTAATATTGGCGTCATGAATTCATCTTTGAATTCACGTTGCAGTCCGGCATTGCAGAACAAACTGAGAGGAGACGGTGGTGGTAGATAGAGTCTGTGGATGGAAGCATGCAACAAATCGTACCATGAAAATGGTCCAAAAACACAAAAAATCATATTACTTGATAACTTCTTTCTGTAACTTCTTCTTCTTCTGAGTGGGACAATGACACATTATTCAAAAGAAATGAACTGCTCAGCCACCAGGACAGATCCACAGCTCAGATTTGCTGCTGCTCGACACGTTCAGAACGCAAAATTATCATTGTTTCATGTGTTTGGTTCAGTGGTTAAAAAAAACTGCCAAAATACTTTTGGTTATGAATTATTTTTTAAAATCACAATGTTGGAATGATGGACTGAAACATGAAATACATTGATATTACAATGAGCAAATTGGCTTCAGAGGTGATCAATTTTGATTATATCGCGGTTTGAAACACTTATATTGCGGTTTTGAAACGTTTTGCTTTGTGAGCAGAATGACAATCAAACGATTCATGGAGTCTCACTTTATTTGGTGTTGTCTGAGTTTGATTTGTGACTGGAACTCCTCCTGCTGTTTACTCAATCTGATTGAAGGTGCCTTTTAATTACAAATTATCAAACATCATTGCTGCCCCAGAGCGAATAGTGAATTACTTTAATTTGTTTTAAACCGGGAGGAACAAAGAAGCAGAATTCAACCTGAGGGCTCATTTTGTGTTCAGACACATAATGAAGCTACAAATGACATGAGGTGCAAAATTTCAACATTTCTATGTAGAACAAAGAGCTGATTGTCTCACCACAGTGCCATTTTAGCATCTTTACCTCTGTAGCATGACTTCATGAGGAAACTCGTTATACGTTCCTTGGAAAAATGGTTAGACAATCCTTGTTTTCTTCAATTTCTTGTTCATTTTAATGCCTTTGTTTGGACAAATATAATGATAACATAAATAACAAATATAGCTGATAAGAGTTTAATTTAAGGGGCGCCCCGGTGGCTGGTGGGCGCGTACCATTAAGGCCGAGTCCTTGCTGTGACTGACCCGGGTTCGAATCCGGCCTGTGGTCCCTTTGCCGCATGTCTTCCCCTCTGTCTCCTCCTTTCTATCTGTCACTATCTAATAAAGCAGTAAAATGCCCAAAAAAAAATCTTCCATGGTTTTCTTGATGATTACCAAAATTATTATCAAGAAAACCATGCATTAAAATTAACTAGAAATTGAACAAAACAACTCTGGCTGGTCTGACCTTGCGGATGATTACTGGTCTTTTATACTCCATAGTTGGTAGATTTTATTGATGTGCTCTTTGAAATAAGTGAAACATTTTTAACATTTCTGGTGGCTGATGGATTAAATCACAGCGGATAATAAACTCCACCAACAACACATTAAAGTCGGCGACTTGTTTCTAAAAAGTGTCAGGGGATTTGCTTTACATAAAGCTCAGTCCTCCAGACTTTAGATATTAAAGAAACCTTAATTGCACTTGTAATTGTGTCATTTTATGTAGCAATGATGGCTTTCTACAGTTGGTAGAGTAATATTTACTGCATATACCCTTACATGCAGTCTGCATTTAGTGAGGAGATACTACATCATCACATTGCGCTGCAAACTTTGACCTTTATGCTTGTGTATCTGTTGCGTCTCCTGTCAGTGGGCTGTCTGCAGGTTTAATCTGTCTGTGCTCAGTTAGTGTGATGTTTCTTTTACTGCTCAGAGGACTGTGCATCAGAATAGAAAGAAAGGCATGCTGCAAAATGTGTCTAGATGCAGTAGGACATCTTGAAAAGATTATACTGCATTTGACATTGTCTGTATTGGTATTTAGTAGAGACTAAATCCTTTAAACAGTATGGCCGTATAGGCATTGGAACCTTGGATACATGCTGAATTCACACGAGTTTACAAGCTAACAACATTTTTAGTCCTTCCTAAATGAAAGTGTTCCATGAATGGAATATTTGATCTGGTTGGATAAATTATCCAACAAGCATGAATGTGTGTGACATAGCGCCCAATAAACGGCTCTGGACGATCATAAACCATGCCTCCTCTACGGAAATAATAAATAGGTGTCCAGACTATATCTCATTTGTGATAGTCTGGCATTAACCAGGCTAGATTTTGGCTTCTGTTAAACTTTTATTTAGGGTCAGATAAATTCTCTCACAACCATAAATGTGTGGGCGAGATTTTATAGCAATAGAGCCAAAAGTTCTTGTCCAAAGTTTGTTTAAAGATGCTTTCTACTGGTCAGTTAACCAAGACCTGAAACTTTTGTCAAGAGGCCAGATTTTGACTTTTATTTTTTAAACTTTTATCCTTCAATTTACTTTTTTATGTTTTGTACCCTCAACATTTTAGAAAATTAGTTCTTACCCACAATGATTTTTGTATGTCCTTATTTTATATTTATCATGTGTGTGATCTTTGCTTTGTTTTTATTTTTGAAGCACATTGAGTCTGTGACTGTCGTAGAAAATGTTCTACATAAATAAACTTGACTTGTTTTCTAACTGTCTTAGCAGTCAGGTTCTGCTAAATTTCAGCTTCTTTTTCTCCAAATTTGTTTTTGGCCTCCTAAGTTTTACAATGGAGACGTTCTGACTGTATAAAGCGTCTGACCTGCTCTGACTCCAGTCTGAATCTGGATCTTTGAAACTGTGTTGTACTATACTGCTGTATAAAAAAAACGTGTTTTCTAGCCATCCCAGCGAGCAGGTTCTGCCTCGGCCAGTTCTTGCTAAATTTGGTCTTATTTATTCCATTTTTCTTTTTGACCTCCTGAGACCTTCTGTGACTGTATAAAGCCTCTGACCTGCTCTGACTCTGAGTGCTGTTTAATGTTCTGTGTTACTACAAAGCGTGAGAACACGGAGGTTATCATTTGCCGCTTTGTAGTTTTTTTCTGCATCGCTGCTTTCTATATTGTGACATTTGCTAAAACAGCCCGGTGGAGGTCAAACAGTGATATACTGCAGTGTGTGTGTATCTGATTTACTGTGTGTGAGAACGTGGAGCCTGTCATTTCACAAAACCACATGACTGGCGCTAAAAAGAGGAGGAGGAGGGGGATGTGTGTGCGGAGGGGAGCGGGGGGTTAAGACCACATTTGGATATGTTAAGAAGTCCTTGAAGGGTGGTTATAATTGTCAGATATACCAGTCTGACTCATTGTTTACGGCTCGCGACAAAGGCCCGTGTGTACTGTAGCCTTCCATTCATCAAGCCACCATTACTGATTAGGCCTGTGCTGAGTTATGGTGGGAACCAGTAACATTTCCTCCCTCTTGTAGACCCGGGTTCCTGCTGATAACAAACAACCGCACAAAGCCCTGGTGTGTGTACGTGCACCGCTGCCTGTGTTGTGTTGCATTGTGGGGAGAACGGTGCATTTGAAGGCCCTGTTGCATTCATATTGGTGGCGGGGTATTAATAGATTTATGAGACAAGGAGGACCCTTATATAAACCAGGAAATACACATCAGAAGGAGGTTCCTCCCAGTGCCACTTAGACTTTTTTTCTATTCAATCACAGTCAGCACGTGGGCGAGCTCTGAGTGTGTACTTGTTCACTCCAGTGGTGGGTTTGATGCATATACTATTCTTAAATGCAGTATTTCATATTGTACGTGACTTCCTTCATATTTATTATTTCCGCCAAAGAGTTTATGTGTTCGGTTTGGTTTGTTTGTCTGTCTGTAAAAAAAAACGACTGGCTGGATTTTCATGAACCTTGGTGGAAGGGTGTATTATGGGCCGAGGAAGAACCCATTAAATGTTGGAACAATCTGAATCACAGGGCGGGTAAACAGAATTATTTTGACTTGTGTTCACGCTGTGAGATAAGGCTTGGCCTTGGCGGAGGAAGTTTCATGTAGTATTGTTTCCCACAGGTTCTACCTATTTTAAGAAATACTTTTAACGGTTTTAAATGCTCTTGAGGTTTTTCTATCATTCGTAGCTTCCCATCAGTGTTCCGAATGTATTCATTCACATTTTGGCTTGGATATTTGTGTTTTAGCATCAAAATGCTACTTTACGAAGCCCTTGTAAAGATCTGACAGGTTTCTGCATGACGATGTTGCTACATGTATATCTTTATCCATAGCCAGTGTTTTTTAACCAAAGGCTGTCTGTACCTTCCTTTTGGGGAGTTCTAGTACAAAAGCAATAAGTAATAAGCTTCTATGGACGCCACGTTAGTTCTAAACAAACAAACTAACACACACACACACGCACACGCACACGCACACGCACACACATACACACACACACACACACACACACACAACTCACATAACTCTTTCTTGAGGAACTTTTTGTCAACTGGCCTGTATAAATGTTCCTCTCTGTGTCCTGTTTGTTATTGTTTTGTCCTTGTTTTTGTCTTGCAGTCTGGTGGCATATTTTAACCACCTAAAACAAATCAATATAAGTCTATGTGTCCGCTGTATAAAGAAGATTTTTACCCTTTTAACTTAGCTGTCAGTTTTTGTTTTAGATGCTATTCATGTGCCGCTATACTCTGTTATAGTTATTCCCCGGCTGCAAGGATGGTGCATATGCATGTAAACACTGAACACAACAGGTGTATTCTGGCAGACAGTATGAGAAAAAAAGTGTTTTTTTGAACATTATAGCATGTTAACTTGTTCTAGTTTAAACCCAAAATACAGTTTGACCCTGAAAATGAGCAGAATATGTCCCCTTATAATAATAATAATAATAATAATGATAATAATCAATCTTATTTATTATTCTTCATACAGTACAGTTTGTGCTGGAAATTCAAGTGTTTAAAGAATCCCATAGTGGTTTTATCTAAGTGTCTTCCCGGCTTACTGAATGATGTTTTACATGTTGTGTTTATATTCAGTTTGTTTTTATTGCTTTACTTTATCAAAATACATTTCTTTCAGTGGCTACATTGACTTGTTTTTCTCCAAAGGGACCAATAAAGTTTCATCTGCTGCCACTCCTCCAGGCCGATTCTGTAAGTGAGAATACTTTCTTTCTCGATCTGCCAAGTTAAATAACCCTTTAAACTGTATTATGCATTAATGAAGACAAATGGATCTGTGTGTGTGTGTGTGTGTGTGTGTGTGTGTGTGCTCCTCTCTCCTTCTGTTCTTCTCTGATTCTGCTTTGTTTGGTTTGGTCTCTAAGCAGCCAGATCGTGTTTGACGGCGGCTTAGAACGAAACAAAAAATATCTTTGCACTCAAGGTGCTTTGGAGAGGTTGAGCCCTGTTTGTTCACCTGTGTTGTGTTGTGCCTTTTGGGTACAACAATCACTGTAGTGTCTGCCGGGAACATTAGCTAAGATCTTTTGTAAGCCGGACTAATTACAATGAAAGACCTCCACTGGAGGAGCTGATCACATGTTCGGCTGCACGGTGGTGGTACATGCTCCACAAACCTGCTGTAAGTCTGTCAGAGTTTAAACACCTGCACACTGTTGCCATGTGTATTAGTAATGTGTTTATTCAGCAATTGTGCAAAATGAGCTGGTAGAGATAATACTGTGGAATGTATCGAGCTGCTATGTAAGTAAGAGATATGAGAGAAATCAGTAAAGTGTGTTTACAGGCGCTCAAGAAACCAGATTATGCAGGTAATCACAGACTTAGTTACTTTAAATCTGCAGGTACATGCAGCAGGTGAGTAATCAGATTACTCCCCAACCCTCAACCTTGTTTTGGAAGCATAACAAAACAGCAACCTCATTATAAGGGCAGCCAATGTGCCTTAAATCTGCATTCTATCTAATGGCCAGCAGGGGGCGACTCCACTGGCTGCAAAAAGAAGTTACGCATGTTTGAGATGTCACATTTAGAAATATTTGAATCACAATATGTTGGCGGTTTCAGGGTCGTTCGGTCACTTTTGTGTGTGTGTCAGAGTGATGTGAGTGAAGTAGACGAACAGCTCTTCAAACAGTCACATTTTAGTGGTGAAAACTGACTTTTTTTGGACTTCAAGAGGCTAATTTATGTCAGGCTAGTTTATGCTTTTTTTTTGATGGGGCAGAGGGCTTTTCTCCAAGTTGTGTCTGAGGGAAGGCCCACAGTCTCAGCCTGTGACAGCCCCTGGCTCAGGACTTGAACATGGCTAAGACATTGGCTCTGCAAGAGGACTAAAGTTGGAAAGTCAGACCTTTATCTCACCAGACAATCAATCAGTGGGAATAACAGCCAATATACTCCACTGCAACCTACAACTCTTAGGCCAAAAGATAAGCACATTTTTCAACAATCTGCATGTACAAAACATTAAAGTGTATCTCTCTGAACTACAGCTGTGTGAGAGGAAAGAAGCGGCTGTGGCTGGTAGCGGCTAACAACAGGACAGGCCTGATTAGTGAGACACAGAGGAGCGCTGGCTCTGCATTCCCAGCTGCCTCTGTCCCGAACACACTGTCAACAGCACATCAGCAAACCCCCACCACCCCCAGAATCACCCTCCAGAGAGGTGACACACATCCACTGTCCTCCAGACCTGGGCAGTGGTGAGCAGCATGGCAGCGGGGACAGCATGTCCCTGCTGCAGTGCTCCTGAGCAACAGTCTGTGGCTACAGACAGGATTAACATTAGCTGGATGCTTCCTGTCGCTTTAAATAAGATCTTTGATGCTTTGAAGCCTTTCACGGTCTGTCATGAGGACACAGGATCCTTGATGCTGCTAATTTCAGGGCAATTTAAACTCCTAGTAGTTGGAAGTTGTCAGCTAATTGTGTTTATGTCGTGCAATTTAACGTCTTGAATGTGCAGCTCTTCTCCTCCCCCAGTCGGGATTAAATGAGGCGGTGGTGGAATGTGGCAGAAGGTTTGATGCATTTTTGGCAGGAGTTTAAAAGTTTGCTTTGCCAGACCAGAAAAGTAATACCTCCACCATGTCGAATACCGGCAGGTCGGGGTGGCGCCACAGATGTGTTCACTCCCATCTGTCTGTCTTTTGGTGCAAAGTTACGCCACAGGCCAAAAGACAAGCAATTATTCTTTTGGTGCGTTCAGATCAGACGGCAACCTCCAGGTCTGAGCAGGGAGTCAAACCAGGAAGTGCCTTAAGCTGCATTCTGCCGAACATTCCAGCAGGGGGCGCTAAGTTTGGCTGCAAAAAAAATCTGTCCGTTCATTTCAATGCACAATGAGAAAACTTCTCACTTGATTTATTACCTCAGAAACACTATGGTCTCAATTGCGAGTAAAAAATCTTCTTCAAGACAATTTGATGTTAATAGTACTTCCTATGGGCACTGCACTAGTGTTAATAAATGTCATTCTACAATGCATGTTTGATTCTTTCATATCCCTTTAATAACAAAGTAACCTGTTGAGCCACACAATGAAGAAATTAACCATAACCATATTCAACATAATATCTTTACATTTTCCAGTTACAACCACAGAAATAAATAAGTTTGTCAGTAGCGGTGTTTCCATTAAAGTTAAATGGGATTTGATGCCAATTTTTAAATGTTGCATTAAAGAAAAATTGAATTAAGGAGTTTCCATCAGCTGGTTTAGAGCAAATAAACAAAGCTGAAGTAATGTACTTCGGTCAGCAGATGGCAGTGTAATATGTTGCTGTAGGCTAAAGGCCCCGACAGGACCCGACACCGACGAGAAGACGTTTTGGAAAACGAAGCTTCGCTGCAAAATGGTCGCTCCGGCTGAGCTGATGGTCGCGTTGTCTGCTCTCGGGCTCGTTCTCGCCCGAAGATAGCAATTAATTAATACTATCCGCCCCTCCCACACACCGCGCTGATTCACTAGAGCACCGCCAATCAGATGACCTGACGAGTCTACTCTCCCGATGGCCGACGCTCCCGCATGTCGAATAGGGCCCTACGAGGCCCACAGCTTCCGCGCTTCCCCGACACAGAGTGTTCCTGGCTTAATCCGTAAGTAAATAGGAGAAGAAGAAGAGAGAAAACGACTACAAAAAGAGAGAAACTGGAGAGAAGTCTTCAGGAATTAGATTAAATCGTGTAACTTCTAATTGTTCTTTTATTGTTGTTCGTAATATTTAACTCATCATTCATGTTTTTCTTGTTCAATAAAATAATTAAAACTAGATGAAGTTCTACTTACAAATTAATCTGTTAACATGTTTTTAATTGTATTATTTTGCATGGATGAAACAAAAATGTTTATATTATTTATGTTTGGATATGATACACTTAGTTTAAATTACCCACCAATTTCCAGTTAATTCCCATACATTTCCATAATTCCCATTTGTCAATATTTTCCACGCCTTTGCAACCCTAGTCACCAGTTAATTGAATCAAGATGTGTATAATATAAAACCAACAAACAGTAAAAAGAATGTGTTTTTGGCTCTGGATGTGTGAGAATGTTGTTTGAATCACTTCCAATTCCCATAAACTCCCATAATTCCCATGGACAGTTTCCGATTTGGAATATTTCCAAAACTCCCCAGCTTAATTTACCATGCAAAGTTTCTGGAAAGTTTGTTCCATCCCTTTGCGGCCTTAGTCTCAAGTCATCTGACTGGACAATGGGGGGAAAAAAGCTTGTTTCCTGCTTTTTTCCTAGTGCACTCCTGCAGAAACTAGAGTCCTATTCATTGAGAACATAAGTGACAAAAAGGCGCACCAGGCTGCTGGAAGCGCTCCGTCTGATCTCTGCTTAACCCTCACACATGTTCACAGTCAACCTATTTGTCTGGACCACATTTCCTGTCCATCACACATCAATCTCCTCCAACACACACTCATCCATCCTGCAAATCTGACAACTTTATTGTCCATTACATTGTCAACATATGGACATCTGTCTCTGGCATAACAACACAGCAGTTAAAAATAGATTTAAAAGCAGCGACTGACAGATTTACAGTACTGGACATAAATAACATTAGGTCCTTACAACCCAGCGGACACCATATGAAGGAACAGGTGTCCTGCAGGGTATTGTTAAACTGTTCATTCAATCACTCTGTCTGCCTCCAGCTCACGTATCCACGTTCAGAGGCTGCATGCACTACTCAATAGAAATTGATTATTTTTTTTAAATAGAGCCAATAATGACTTTAAAGTGGGCTTAGTACCAATTAAGATTAATTTTGCATCTAAAAATAAACCTGAAACTGTATTGAACATTTAACCTTGAACTCCTTGGCAGCTTTTAGACGTAAAACATAAATAATTCTCAGTGTGTTCTTGTCAATCAGTCATATAACATGGAGATGTGCAGCATGCTCTCATCAGATCAAACACTCTGTGTTGTTCTTGGGAAGTCGGTTGTATCGGATGATGTTTCTCGTCATGCTCTCCTTGTACTCTTCACTCTGGAGAGCTGTGAGCGTGGAGACAAACAAGTCAAACCTTGTCTCTACTTCCTGCCCTTTTGAACTGCGAGAGCTTTCGTTTTATTGGTTGGAGTTCATGATCTCAGGTGAAAGAATTGTAGGTTTTATGACACAGGATCATATAAACATCATACAACACATCTTTCCCATCAACAGAAGGTTTTTGAAACGACTTTTTCAATCGATAAATTGAGGTTTGTTCATAATATTAATGTCAAAAATGGTGATTAATTTTCAGTTGACTAATCCTTTCAAAACCAGTTGCTTCTTTATAAGTCTTATAGTTTATTAGACTGTTAATCAGTCTAAAACCTGCAGTAGATGGCAGTCAGCACACCCACAGTATGAAGAAACATGCAGGAGTACTGGCACAGAAGCTAAGCTAATACGCTGCTGTGGACCGGGGCAGCAGCAAAACATATTCTAGCTACCTAAAAGAAGTCAATAACAGTTTAAGTGTACACTACAGTATGTTTATAATATTTTCACAGCTTTAACTTGACCTCAGACAAGCCTGTTTAAGTTTACAAGGGGAAGGTTAAGCTGTTATCTTTGCGGTCTTCAAAGCCACCAGACTCCATTGATTAAAAACAGTATTTTTTACTTTCCAGAACAGGGCAGTTTCTGGTGTGCCGCTGCCTTGATCAGCTAGTTTGTTGTGGGACTTTTGTGTGTTATAGTGTTAGTTTGAATTCACCAAAGTCACACAATAACACAAACTAACTAATTGAGGCAGCGGGAGACCAGCAACTCCTGAGTGGTGTGAGGTAGAATTACTGTTTTTGTCAATGGAGACTGGTGGACAGAAAACTGAAAACTGAAGTGGTGAAGATACTCTTAATATACCGTGCAGAACCACTGAGCTGATCTTTCTAAGTGGGCCTTTTTTTAAATGCTGCTTCAATAAATTTTGCTGCCCCCATCCTTAGCAGGACTTCCCTTAGCTTTGGTGCCAGTACTCCTGCTTGCTTCTCCAAAATGGGGTGGCGTGACTATGGATAAGTAGCTCATCCATCCATCCATGCAAGTTTGAACAGAAGTAGTCTATTTGGCAAGACAAGGTGTTTTTTTACTGTAATTTTGAGTGGGATTGGAATCTACTATGCATCCACCCTGAATTCAGCTGCCGTCCTGCAATAATGAACAATTTACAAATTTTCCAGAGGCTTATAAAGTCTGCAGGTGATGACTATTTGATACTCAGATATTCAGTGGAAAATCAGTAGTTGCTGTCGTAGACAGACTAATCAGACGAAGAGGCCATGCCAGGCGAAGTCAGCAGCCTTGAAGGAGTGAAATCTAATCTGTGGCGGGGCGGAAAGGATGTTCTGCCAGTCAGCCACTCTCTTATTAGGACATGTGGGACCAGCTGTTTGTATATGTTTGTTCCTTCGTGTCACTGAACGCACGGAGAGAGAGATTCAACGCTTATTTGGCTGCAGACGGTGCAGAGCTGAACAAATGCACAAACACACTCAAGCATGCCCGAGATTCCCGTCACACAGGCAGACGACACCTGAACAGCAGCACATGTGGAAACATAAGCTCACAAGCAGCAGATTATCACGTAAACACTCGTAGTTTACGTTTGGCGGAGTCATAGTAACCGTCTCTGTTTCTGCTGAGCGCGGTTCATTGCTCACGATGCCTTCCTGCTGGCACTGATCCGGTCAGGCTGCTGCTGATGAATGCAGGGCGGTTCTGCCTCGCAACACTCGGACGGATTCTCTACTGAATACCTGGTTAGCTGCTACGCTGAGCGTGTTGCTGACCTGACTTCACATCAGCTATTCATCGTAGTTGTTCAAACTCAGCAACCCAAACAGAAACTTTTTCCTTCCTTCCTGAAAAAGAAGTCTTGAAGGACCCAACATTCATAAAACTCTAAAGATAGGAATAACCGTACAAATCTTGGGAAACTTTTTGACAGGAGAGATATGGGAACAACAATAGAGCAGGAATGAGTAACAAGAACACTACAAACCTTGAAATGGCAGCAGTGGGGTTTTTTAGTGTGAAAGTTCAAAACACGATTTGCCAGATATGCTTGAAAGCTTAAAAAAACGTGAAGAGGGTTTCCTCATTTTGTTGTGTGACTTTGGTGAATATGAACAAACACCAAAGTCCCACAATAACACACACAAGCTAACTGATCAAGGCGGCAGCAGACCAGCAACTGTCCTGTTCTGGAAGGTATAAAATACTGTTTTTAATCAATGGAGTCTGGTGGCTTTGAAGACGGCAAATATAACAGCTACACTTCCCCCTTGTACACTTAAACAAACCTGGTCTCACAGGAATCTGTGAAATAGCCACAGATTTCGCTTAACTCAAAATCCGTGGAATAGCCACGGAATCGCTCAAATTTCCGTGAAACTGACACGGATTTCGCTTCAATGCAAGTTAATGACAGTCATATCCCGTGGCTATTGGTTTGTTCCAAGTCATGTGACTTTCAAGGTCCCAGCGGTCAGAATAAAAAACATGGTGGACAGTTCTCTCATTTTTAGTGAAAAATCAATATTTTGACTTAGTTTCTGCATAAAAATGGATTTTGATCACATTTCTAGCGAGAAATATATGTTTTATTTTCTAAATCTTCACTCAGTGAATGTACATAATCACTTTGTATGTTGGAATAGCCACGGGATATGACTGTCATTAACTTGCATTGTAGCGAAATCCGTGTCAGTTTCACAGAAATTTGAGCGATTCCGTGGCTATTCCACGGATTTTGAGTTAAGCGAAATCCGTGGCTATTTCACAGATTTCTGTGAGACCATGTTGCTTAAACGGGGCTGTCTGAGGTCAAGGTAAAGCAGTAAAAATATTCTAAACATACTGTAGTGTACACTTAAACTGTTATTGACTTATTTTAGGTGGCTAGAATATGTTTTGCTGCTGCTGTTGCTTCTGTTTCTTCAATCTGGTAGTGTACTGACTGCCATCGACTGCAGGTAATACACTCATTATCAATAAGTACCTGACACAACAACACTTTAATGAATTCAAACTTTCCTGTAATTTTCTGAACTTTGTTGGGAGGTAAGATCGCTTCACACCACTAAGGGTAGAAAATGACCCACCTTCACAAAACCCCTTAAATAAAGCAACTTGATTGAATTTTAAATCCCAAAATCTATTTTGCATGAAGAAACAAACTGTCATCCATCACAAACGTTGTGAATATCTAGAGCTTTCCTCTTCACAGTGCAGAAGAACTGGATTTAATCAGTGGAATCCACTCGTTTTTATTACAACTCACCTGTGAGAACTGGTTTACTGTTTTACTAAAGCAGGGGTTTATTTTTATTATTTTTATTGCTAAAGTACTGCAAGTGTGCATGTGTGCATATAGGAGTGCATGCATGCACATGTATGAAAATGATTTTATAACACAGTGTCAAAAATGAACCAAAGATTTGTACCCCGTAGCTTTCATGGCAATATGTACAATTTCTCATGTTGGGGTCATTCGAGGAAAAGTCATTGAATTCAAGTTGAAAAAAGATTGTCAAGGGGGTTTCCTCTGCTTTTAAACACAGTGGTGGCTCATTTTTGACCCCTAAAACAACACAAGGGTTAACATTGCGAGATCGACCATTTAATGCCACATTCATGCGCTGTTGGAATAATCTTAAAATTAGTTCCTGATCATATTTCATGGCTCACCTGATCTTTGCTCTTCATCAACACAACATTTTTGCTGCATTCACATGGTCTAGAAATAAGTTGGAAAATTAGTTTTCTGAGCATATTTCATGGCTCACTTATCCCTTTGCTCTTCGTTGTCACCACAGACTGTATATTAAGATGATTGACATGATGGCTCTGCTAAAGTGAAGCCAAAAAAATCTTGATCGCCCCCTGGTGGCTGGCTGCAGTATCAGTTATAAACCCCGGCCCTTTTATGTTAGCATATGGGAAAAACTAAAAGACAAAGTACGCATCAAATAAATGTTTCTCAATTATGGTTTCTGTCACTTTTGGAAGTTATCATTGGTTTTAATCAGGTGATTTGATGGCATAAAACAGGGATATATCGTCCTGTATCTGGAGGATTTTGGTTTCATTTTATTTCAGCCTGGACAGGTGGAGCCACGTCCTCCGTCATTAAATAAAATCAAGGATTGTGACGCATATACTGGAAACACTTCGCAACATGTTGGTTAAACGCTTTAAGCAATAAAATACTGAGGAAACAGGACTATCCAAGGAGCGTGTGAATGCACCATTAGCCTTGGCGGAGGTCTGTGCTCGCCCAATGCCAATCTGGTTTGGTAATCTTTCGTTTTGTTTTGGGGGTTTTTTTCCAAGATTTTAATTGGTGCTACTGTATTTTGTTTCATATTTCAAATTCACCATATCCTGTCAGGACATGTTTCATCCAAAGGCAGCAAAGTCAGGACACACCGTGTTAGTTAAGACTAAATAAACCTTTTTTATTTACATCAACAAAAATAAATGAATGCACAAATTGAAATAAAAGTTGCTCGAACACTTTGAGTGTATAGGTGGGTGTTAAACCTGCACACACACATTGACATGAGTGCAAGCATGTAGGCACTTAAGACACATACATGCATGCAAACATTTGTACACACACACAAACTTCCTCCAGACTATGCTCCCCCTGACACACACACACACACACACACACACAGATCTATCACACTGTACACATTTTCCAGAGAGCTCCCCTCTGACGCCGGCTGAAAATAGCTCCATCTCGTCGGTGTGTGAAGTGTCCGGGCTCTCACAGCTGATTGTGTGGCCCGGAGAGAAACAGTGTGAGGCTGTGGGATGTGACAAGAGCGCCGCCGTGGGTGGAAACTTCTCTTAAAGGAAAATTCCACCCACTAATCCTCTTTCGATATCATCACAAGTGTCGACGCTCACTCTCTCTCTCTTGGAGCTCACTCTCTCAGCTGTGGGCCATATACGTGGGGAAAGTTGAGGTGCTGTTCTGACTAAGCATTGCAAGCAGCATTTGCAGCTTGAAAAATAATTATCCATGCATGTGTATTTCTTTGGAAAGTTTGGGATTAAAAAGAAGAATACTAGTCCAACTGAAGGGGGCTAATCTGCAACTTGAAGTTTGTTGATTTTGCTCCCAGATTTTTAGAGTGAAGTTCAGTTTAGCATTTTCCACGACAGCTAAAAAGAGTGTTATTGTCCTTTTTAAGAGAGAACATCTACGTACACTTTAAGATGCATAAAAACACTCCTGCAGACACATGCATGCACAAGTATAAGTTTTTCTGCATGCAAGCATAATGTTTGTGCATGTGAGGGTGCGTTTTTCTGTGTGTTCGATCGTAATTGTTTGTATTTTCAGCATGTGAACAACAGGAGTGCTGCATGCATCTATTATGAAAGCCTGTGTGGGTGTAAAGTGTCTTTACACAACAGAAAGCTCCACAGAGCAGCATCATCACTCAGTTTAACAACCACAGTTAGCAGCAGTATGATTAGCATTGTTGCTACAGCGTGAGAACGTCTCGCCGGTGTGTGTGTGTGTTTGTGTGAGTTATCCTCCATGATCCAAACCCCCCTCCAGCCTTTCATCTTCCTGTTCTCACGCCTGTCAGGACTTCCTGCTCACGCCCAGCTGGCCCCGCCCTCTACGTGGCCGACAGCCCGCCCCGCTCGCTCGCTGTCACCGCAGCATCCTCGTCCTGCCCTGTAATCCTCCCGGTCCCTCTAATTGGACTGTGTCTTTAGGATATTGTTCGACGTGATACATATTGTGGTGTCTCTTATTGTGAAAGGCGGTGCATGTGTTTGTGCACAGTGTGGTGAGTGAGACAGAGCAGAGACTGACATGTGTGGGTAACCAGGACACTGTACTGTGAGTTTATACAGCAGGTGTAATTATCTACAAACACGTCTGGTAGTGCAGGCGGTGATTTACACCACAATAAACAGCAGTAATGATTTATTGTGCGTTATATAATCCTGCATCAGGATAAAACAGACAAAAAGTTCATAAAATCTCTAAGTATACAGAGAGAATAATACACATCTTTCCTAGCCCACACAAACATGTTTATCTTACTTTAATACTTATACTAATAATCTTTTATAATAATCGTAATGCATTACAAGTTGGGGCTCGATGAAACCTTGACAGCAACATTTAAACGGCCACAACAAGCGTTTTAACATGTTAAAGCCATTTGCTGCTTGTTCGGTTTGTTTTCAAGCCCGACAAACATGATGTACGAGTCACTAGCTCTCTGAAATGACAGGTAAATGGTGACTAAAGTGTGTATCTGGAGAGAAATAGGCAATGCAGTAACTAAATCTTGATTCATATTTGATCAACGCTGCAGTTCGACAGTCTAATCTGAGTTTAATGAGTTTTAATTCTTTCTTTAATCAGAATAAACCCGCTGTTTGGCCACAGCAGCTAGAAATAAGTCTGAATGTGAGAGTGAACAGTCTCAAATTTGACAGATTTGTCTGGTTTACAGGCTAAACATATTATTATTGTTAAAACTTATTCTGTTATTTGTTATCCAATCTTCCATTCATTAGTTTCCACAGTATTACAAATCTTGCAGATTTCTGCAGCATGTTCGAGTTTGGTGATTAATCAAAATAGCATGCTTTCTTAATTTGTCATCAAAATTGACATATAAACACAAAACGGAAAACAGAGTCAGTGGGGATTTGAATGTTAGAATATTTACACTCTGCGCACGTCTCAGTATCTTTAAACATTTCCTTAATAATAAATGGGAATAGTTCAATAAATATAAACAATCCAATAAATTCATAAATTGGTGTGTTGTTTTTTCTGCAGCTGTGCTTTAAGAAAAGTTCAGGTTTTTACAAATAAACTCGTCTGGCATTTGAGATTTTTTAACCATCCAATTCTGGGGGCCTGATAGACATTTAATCCCAAAACAAATCAAGTCAACCAAATCAGCTGGACAGAAAAATAGACACATAAAAGCAGCTCTGTGAGGCGGGGTTAGGTGTTAATATCACCTACTAACGTGATGATGTTTACAGTGGTCGCCATCTAAATTCAATGTGTCAGTGTGGTAATATTTGCTACTGAAATACAAAAATAGCAAAAACACATGACTGATGGGTATCGGTCAGGTTTCTTCTTTTTTTCCCCATTAAATGTTATATTTGAGGAGTTTTTCCTCGTCCGCTGTGAGGGTCAGAGGTCATCGTGCCCTGTACAGATTGAAAAACCTTTCGAGGCAGATTTGTGATTTGTGATTCCAGGTTGTATAAACTTTTCTTTCTTTTACTTACTGTGAAATCCTTTGGAAAACTAAAAAAAAGTCTCTGAGATTTGATTTAAGGCAACTTCAACATGCCAAACCTCCCAAGTGGTCCTTTAGGCCATTATAAGTAAATTCACTTCAGTGTCATTAAACATTCCTAACGATGTTATTTCTTTATTGCAACACTAATAGTTTCCCATAATCCTGCACTGCAGAGATCTCTGGCTGCTGCTCTCTTCGTTTCTCTCGCCTCTCTCTGTCTGTGAGAAACTGACGACGTGACTCATTGTTGTGAAGGTGAGAGAGTGAGTGAGAGATGACTGTGAGTTCACATGATTTCCAGCGTGTTTGACGTCTCCATGCAGGCAGGCAGGCTCTGCGCTCTTTATTGCCCCTGTGTGTGACCCCGCTGTAGTCTGGAGAGGTCGAGGCTATCATTAGCAGGACCTTTGGCCCTCCCCTTCACTCTGCAGCCAGCTGGTCCCGTACTCCCTCATTAGCTCCAGTCCATCTCGTCTCCACTTTACCTGCTGGTCGTGTTACTACCCTCCTCTTATCACAAACACCACGTAAGCGGCTCTCTTTAACCTTGCCCCCCCTCCACTGCCTCCCCTCTATCTTAATCTGTCTAATGTGTGTGTAAATAACGCTTGCGTGGTCCAGATAGCTTTTGTTTTACCATCAAACAAGCCCCGGCCATGGGAACCTGGTCATTAATTACCATGTGATTCATGGTTATGGCTCTGTGTCTCGTCTCGCCACTAGTCTGTCATTAAGACTTTCCCAGACTTCCCATCCCGGCCTCTCCCAGCTAACAGCTCACCCACACCAGCACTCAGCCCGGCTAAATCATCACCGCCACTTATTCACAACATCAGCACCTTCTCTTCCACCAGGAAATGCAAACTCGTTTCCATGCATATCTCAAATAAAACGGGGAAGTCGTCACAGCTGCAGTAATAGGATTCTGCAGAATGTAAACGCACAAAATATCAAATACAACTAGCTGCAGGAGTTGAACTGGAGAAACTTTACAGCTGGTATTAAGAAATAAGCTGATAATCTTCAGATTTACCTGCAGTTCTGTGGAGGTGGAGCCACTAACATGCCTGTGATAGAAAAACTTTAAAACAGAATACTACTAACAAAACAGAGAGTAAGGTCGATTATATAACAGTGATCCCCAAACCTGAACATCAGCCCCATTAGTGCAGGTTCACACTTCTCAAGAGTGAGATCAAAGTTCAGTTCACACAGATTAAATGAACCAGCTCATGCTCATAGTCTTTTTGAATTCTGAACTCTGCTACTGTGCTCTTCTATTATTCTATTATTTGGCTACAAACCAGATGCTTCACCTCGATGTGTCGTTTGTAATTCGTGCGGCTGACGTTCAGACTTGTTTCCTCAGAGCCAGAAGGCACAATCTGAGTTTCCCTCACTGTGCTGGAACACACGTGTTTCCCACGTACCTAAATCTGAACCCAACCTTTCCTTAACCCTAACCATGGAGGAGGATGCCACAGGAAGCACTATTTTAACAGGAGGGAAAAGAGTGTCGTTACCCAAAAATAGCTAATTAGTACATCAACTTAAACCAACCTAAATGTAATCTCGACTGTGGCACAGGTGATCATTCTTCTCCCGAATGTGATCTCCAACCTAAACGACAGAATAGATTGTTTGCCAGCACCACAATAACGACTCGTATGAGCGTTTTGTTGCTAGTGACAGAGTGGAGCATTCTAAAAATAGCACACACATCATTATTAGGGTTGCAAAGGGGTGGAAAATTTCTGGTAAATTTCCAGAAACTTTGGATGGGAAGTTAAGCATTAAGGGGAGTGGCCTCAGCAGCCCTGCAGTAAGCAATGAACTGATGTGATTGAGGAATAGCAGATATTCAAGTGTACTTGCATGGAATCTGGTTGTTTTAGTCAAGATTATGCTCAAGAAATATACAGGGAAGACTTATGCCCCGTTTACACGAGGACGATTGCGGGTAAAAATGACAAAATATTTTATGTGAAGTGCCTTTCGTTTAGACGGTGACGGCGTTTTGGGGGCTTAAAGACGCAAAAATCTGAAACCACCTTCCAAAGTGGAAAAGTTGAATCCTCTCCTCCGTAGCGTGTCGTCTACACTGACAAGACACAAAACTCTGATCTGATCTGCTCACGTCACGTATGTGTTTACGTCACATACATGCTCCAGTACAGGAAAATAAACAAACGTGGGATTATTTCCATGGTGGGACCTTCAAGCTGCTCTGGCAGCTCTAATAAACTTACAGGAGTCTTTCCACCAAATGTCCAGGATATGTACAGATAGTATTAGTGAACAGAGAAGGATCTGGAATTACCTCCATCACATTCTGGATGCAGCAATTGGTCGGAGGCGAGCCAGACGGCTGTGAACGAGACCTGGGAGATCTAGTGATGGTGGAGAACTTTGTGGAAGGAGTAGCTGATGAAAATGTGTGGCGTGAAAACTTCTGCATGCCCAAAGATGCTCTTATGGCTTTAAGTGATGCCGCCTGGCTGCATACAATCCAATTTCACACACTTTAGCGTCACCGTATGCACATCAATTTCACATGCTGTTGTGCAAATGGAATAGACAACAGGTGGAAATTAAAGGCAATTAGCAAGACACCCCCAATAAAGGAGTGGTTGTGCAGGTGGTGACCACAGACTACTCCTCAGTTCCTCTGAGAGCTTTCTGCCTGATGTTTTGGTCACTTTTGAATGCTGGCGGTGCTTTCACTCTAGTGGTAGCATGAGACGGAGTCTCCAAGCCACACAAGTGGCTCATCCAGGATGGCACATCAATGTGAGCTGTGGCAAGAAGGTTTGCTGTCTGTCAGCGTAGTGTCCAGAGCATGGAGGTGCCAGTCCATCGTGGAGGAGGCCGTAGGAGGGCAACAACCCAGCAGCAGGACCGCTGTGAAGGAGGAGCCCTGCTACATTCATACTGGTGGCAGAGGCTACCCTAAACGGTCCCACCTGCCACCATTGGGAATTCATTCATACACCATCGGGAGCAATTTGGGATTCAGTATCTTGCTCAAGGATACTTCGGCATGTAGGCTGCGACGGTCAGGGATCGAACCACCAACCCTTCGGTTGGGGGTCAACCAACTCTACCAACTGAGCCACAGCCGCCCCTGACCTACCAACATGACCTCCAGCAGGCCACAAATGTGCATGTCTGCTCAAACGGTCAGAAACAGACTCCATGAGGGTGGTATAAGGGCCCACATGTCCAACTTTACTTATGTTACGTTTCCGTTACTTTACTGCACTTTTGTGCAGCATCATGCTTCATGTTACTACAGTATGTCACCACTTCCATTAGTAACGTCCATTTATTTGACTTTTTTATACATCCTTAGCTCTCCTCCTTTACTTTCATTCCCCTGACCTTAGTAGTTTTATTGCCTAAACCAAACCAAACTGTATATGTTCGGAACAAATGTGGTGATTTGGTTTGGAGGACTTTTTGTGAGGGGAACTTTATTTGACAGGGGACAGACTTTGAGTCATGCCAGGTGCTGGAGATCTTCTGCTGCCGTAAAACATAATACACAAGAGTTAACGATCGTGTTCACGCTCATTAGCTGCAAACTGACCAACAACAAGCACGTTCAGGAGCATGCTCCTTTAGTGCGTTCATGCACAACCTCAGTGGCGTCACAAGACTATTAAGGTCCAGTTGACTTAACCTAATGAGACATTCTTTCTCAGTCATGAAGTAAAGTTGTTTTACTATCTGAATAAATCCAAAAACACTGTTTCCAAGCAATTTGTATGTCATTTTATTGTGGGTTTCTGGTTTTCTGAGGAGCCAAGTGTCAGAATGTGTTGTGTGTGTTGGAAGTGTTGATTCATTTGGGAAGCTCTCTCTGCTCTGAGCCCAAAGTATTCAATCACAACTGTCATTTCCCATTTTTTTGTTGTTTTTCTTCTCTGTTCAGCTGAAGGCTGAGGCTGCCGTCACTCTGCTGTCAGTTGCTGCGTTCAGTTTGAGGTTTAGTAACAGCTACACACTGGACAGGGAGAAGGCCAAGAGGCTGGCTGGAGTAGTCTTACTGCCACCCACCACCTCCACCCCCCCACCTCCACCACCCACACACACACACACCACCTCTCAGTCTGCTCTGTGTTTGTGTGTTTCTGCGCTCATATGGAAGCTCAGTAATGGCAAAACCAGTTTGAAGAGCATGTTAACTCTGCTATCACATGTTATGACCGTAATGAACAATCAGAGACAATCAGCAGATGGTAAAAAATGAAACTTTTTACCTATAATCCATTGTTTTGTGTAGGATTATGTTGTACATTTTACTAGAATACATTTATTTGACAGCTGAAGTTATTATTTAGGTTAATCTGTGTTTGTTTTTTAAGCCTTCTTGGATTATTTTTACAATGTGGTTGAATTATTTTACTAAAGTTAAGGTTTGGAATATTTTTTTGTGACAAAACAAATTTAAAGCAATTTTTGTGTTGATTTTGTAGGTGCCTGTGAACAAGAAGCGAGTGTTTTCATGTGCACCGGAATCCCTTTAGAAAACCTATAATTTTACTGCAGCAGGGTCTGACAGTCTGCTCTGCTCAGTCCTGGTTCTGGTTCTTCTGTGCCTCACTTCCTCCTAGCAGGCCAAATAATCCAGCATGAGCCTCCAGCTGAGTGGTGTCTGTGTTGGCTCTCAGGAGGCAAAGCTGTGCCGCTGCTTCCGGCTGAGCAGCTCTCCATTTGCATTTAAACCAGATCTGAATCTGTACATGACAAGCTGGTTGCTCCTGGAGTCTTAGCTGAAGGAGGTTATGGAGAACCTGCATGATTTTATGGGAATCCGATACGGTTTCAGAATAACTACTATAGAAATAGCAAATATTATCGCTGATCTAGTCTCGTTTTCTTGTCGACCATATAGAGGCATCAATAATAGATAGAAAGTTAGATAAAAGTTCTTTGTTGTACAAAATGGTAAGTGCAGAGAAAGTTTGATCGGTATTTTCACGATGCAAAAGGAGTCCTATGATTAGGGTTGTAAGAGTTAATATCTGGCAGGAAAACTGCAAGTTCTGCTGAAACTTAGATGAAACGCTCGAACAGTGAGAACTGTTTTAAAACTGAACATTTCACAAAAGAGTTTTGCACAATGCTGCAATGTTGCATTGTGTTTATATATATGACACATTAAATCACTTCGGCAGTGATAAACCTCCATAGCTCTCCTGTCTGTCTGTCTGTGTGTGTTTGTATACTGTATTTCTGTGGGTGCTTGCTGTTTTTTTTTTCTGTGTGGGTGTTGCTCCAGCTGCCCCAGACTGTAACTTACTCTACCCATGGTCTGTGCCCTCACACACACACACACACACACACACACCCTACTTGACCCCCTCAGCCCAAACAGTTGCTCGCGTCACTTCACTGAAGGCGAGAGCAGCCAGACTGTAAACGCTCTGCATGATATTAGCAAATAAAATCCTGCTCTCAGGTGTCCCCATGTCTCACTTTGCACGGTTTGTGAGGTCCTGCTGTCCTTGTGCCCAGTGTGTGCGTGTGTGTGTGTGTGTGACATTGAGTCTCTGCACTGCATGTCCCCACCCTGTGACATTATCCCACTGATTTTTTTTCAACTGTACAAGTTGATTTTATTTCAGCTCTCAGCAGAAAGTCAAAGCCCTTCTGAGAAATTTAATGAGTTTTGAGTAGAAATGTTGCAGCTTTCAAGGTGTGCTTTCAGTTCATGTAAGAGCTGTTTTTAAATGTTAATATTCTGCAAGAAAATGCAAATATAATGACAATTATTGCATAGAAATATGACACCAAATTAAAAAAAAAAGGAAGCTTGTTTTGGTACTTTTCTCCGTCTGCTGTAACCGTGACACACATGCACACACACTCTCAGGAAAACACAGGAAATATGAACAAACACACTGTCATACAAGAGCAGGAACATGACACACAGGGGACAACACACACACACACACACACACACTGATGTAAGAATGCTCAGCCACACATGCACGGTGACGCTGTGAATTTATGCTCACACACACTCGGAGTGTGAAGCTCTGGTTCCAGCAGGTTCCTCTGATCCTTTATGAGCTTCCTCTATTTTTAGCCACCTCATTAAACTGGTGCTAATGATTCTTAGCCGTGTAAATGGTCTGATAAGCTAATTATTGGAGGAGAAAAACCTATTTCCATCCCACCCACATAAAGGCCTCTCTGCGTCGCTGCTCTGTTAAAGCCCGTGTGATTAATAGCAGAGGTTTGGCGTGTGCCCTGTGATTTTATTATCTGCAGAGGAATTCTCTGAGAGTGGAAACATTTGCACAGTGAACAGCAGAGACGAGCTGATCTCATGGTTCTTATTTGTTCTTCATATCGACATGTTGAGAGGTTTTAATCACTGATATTGTTTTAGTGAGAATGAGGATTCATGTGGAATGATGCTTTCCTCCTTTCACTTTCTCTTATTCAATATTCCTCATACCTCCTGTAGTGCTCCACACACTGTTTTCATTCTCCGTTTTTTCTTATTCATAATCTCTTTTGTTATTTTTTGTCAGACAGAGCAAGTGACAAATGCTATACTCCAAATTATTTTTGAGATTTTACTTTGCTATATTAGACAGGAAAAACACAAGAAAGGAAGCAAAGTGGGAAGAAATTAGAATAAAAACAGTAGAAAAAGATGCACAGTGTGCTGCTGGGATCAGATTACGTTCACACATCTACATTTAAACTGATTTAAACTTTGCAGGTTTATTCTTTTTTTTTTATCATCTACACCATCTGCATGCAAACAACATGTCTTTAGTTTTGCAGGTATTTGGTATATTGGCCATAAAAAATGACCTGATAATGGTGCTTGTGCCGACTTGTGGGTGATTCCAATATTTATATGCACGTTGATAAAGATATCCTTATGCTGCTTTTATGTCCTTATTAGATTCCATTGGCTTTAGTCAGAGAGTTCATGAACCCACTCTGTGTTTTAACCACACCCTCTGCCTTCTCTGACGGGATTGAAATTGAAAATGTACCCACAGAATCCTTTTTCTCCCCTCTAGAGTTAAGCGGCTAACATCAGTAAAATATAAATGCAGCTCCATGCACATTCAAGGAAAACTTGCAGAATTCTATAAATTATACAAACATGTTAAAATTAATCAAATATACAAATGTGTCTGGAGACACAAGTGTCACATAAAAACACCAGTATCTGTTAAATAATAACAAAAGCGCCGACCTGTGTAACATGAAGAAAAACACTCCCAGAGGAGCATCGTAGTAACAGCAGCAGCTCTGCTCACCGGGCCGTGCTGCAGGAAGTAGCCAGAGGACAGGTCCGGGCACGTCAGCTGACCCTGCTGCACATCTGAGCATCCAGAGGAATGTGAGCTACATGCATGTGCTGAGGGGCGGGGTGGTTGTGGTGGTGGTGGTGGTGGTGGTGACGGCGGTGGCGGTGGCGGTAGAAGGTGCAAAGGTTCATCTATAGAACTGTCGCTGGGTCGTCATTTTGGAGGAGCAGCTCAGTTACAGCGCCTTCAATCATGTTAGCATGTTTGCTGTTTACACGGATGCTTCAGTGACACCAAGTCTTCATTTTTCATCACACACACACACACACACACACACACACACACACTGATGTGTTAACTGCAGACACACTGAGGCCTTGAGCTGCAGGAAGGTCAGGAAATGAAATCTGTATCACAGAGCGGAGGCTGAAGAAGACCGCTAAAATGTTACTTATTTAAAAAGAAATCATTATTTGCAGTAAGTTGTGGAAAGGTTAAATATTAATAGTGAAGATAAGTAGAGATTACACCGCATATAGCTCCAGTTTTGTTTACTTGCATGCTTTCAAAGTGTGGAGGAGGGAAAGAGGATCCTGTGACTCATGGAGACAGTGTAGTCAATATATTATGATATATTTTATATATTTGTGTCGTATTAGTACCTGTAAGCAAATTCCACACATTTTTGGAGGTTTTTTTTAAATCTTGAAATGTTTAAGGACAGAAGGATTAAAACAAGATAAAAAGAAGGAAGTAGGAAAAAAAATAAGGGAAGTGACAAGGGAAAAAAGACAACAAAGGAAAGAACAGGTGAAATATTAAGTATAAAGTACAGAAGGAAGGAAAACAAAGTAATGAAATCTGCAGAGTGCTGCATTTTTTAAAATTTGGATCAAGATGTGTGAACAAACTCTGCCCTCATACCTTCAGTTTGTGGCTCATTCTCGGCATTCATGTCTGTGATTTGGCACGAGAGACTCCAACATGAGCTGCTTTGGCTGCCAGTTTGGATGGATTTCTTCCCCCTGAACAGTGTTCTGCTGTGCCTGATATGTTTGGTAAATCCAGGCTTTAGGCCCTGGCATCATAAACTCCCGGCTCCAGAGGTGTGCCGCACAGCTGAAGTGAACCCCCCGGGCAGTTTGGGCTTACCGACTGGCACTGCCTGAGCCTGCCTGAACACTCAGCGCTGTTTTACAGCCTGCAACCACTTTACAGATAAAATGCTCGATTACCTTAAGGATCACCAAAAATTTAGCGTATAGCCGTAAGAAAATGTCACATGGCAGAGCTGACGGCTGAAATCTGCAGGTTGCAATTCCTGAACGACACATTTTAAAGTGTGTTAACACCAATAACAGTCATTTAAAGGTGCATGCATCAATTTAAGAGTCTCCTTCTATGATTAAATGCTTTAATAAGCTGCCGATGCTGCATAAACAACGTCCGCCCTGCAGACCAATTTGTTTAAACTCGGCCAGTGAAAGCATCATCAGCGATCAGCGTTCTCAGCAGCCGGGGGGCTCGGCCCTCATGACGGGGCTGGACATTTGGATGCTTGTTTCACATCTCAGACTCGTGCTTTCGGTCACGCTCGCTCCGTCTGCACCTGCTGACTGCGTTTCTCTCCGTGACGCCACTGTCGCCAGTAATCATAACCTCTTGTGAGCGAGCATAAACAGACATTAAGCCTGCTGCGACTCCAGCCTGCACTTAAAAGATTGAGCCTGGACGCAGATTTTGCCCCCATGTAGGCCCCCCCCCCCTCCCCCCTCCGAGTGTACAGTAATTAAAGAGATCACCACAGTTGAAGTTCACCAGGCTGAGAGCTCCAGTAAGTTGCTGTCTGTAGCGCCCCCAGGTGGAAAAGCATGGAAGTTAAATCACATAGGAGCCAGGATTTTTTTATTTTTATTTTAAAGTCACTGTTGCTTTTATTTGCTGAATCTTTCCAAATGATTGTGATGTGTTCCAGTGATTGTGTGTCCACAGTGTGTCAGTGAGCTGTGCAGGATAAGTGTGCAACAGCGGGCTGTGAGTGTGGTCTCACATGGAGGTCAGAGGTCAGGGGGTCGATGACTGAGACGTCAGGCGGCAGACAGCCAGTCTCACCTCTCGGCTCACCTCTCGTTGCTCCCAGCTGATTTACAAAGCGTGAAATTAGGGGGAAAAATCTTGGACTCCCAACTCAATGAACGAGTTGCTCTACACTGTACAGGGGGAAAAAATTCAGAAATGTACTTAATTATTTCACTGGGTTTTCTTGTTTTTTCTATTAATTCTAAATGCCATATGCCGTGAATTCTATGTGAAAATATAAAAAAAATAAAAATAAATAAATAAATAAATACAGATATTAACTGTATATTATTCATATTTTAAAGAAAGTATCTGTAAAAGAAGTTGTTCACTGTTATTTGACCATAACTGTTATTTTATATATTTTTATTAATTTGCTTAATGATCTTGAATGTTAAATTACAATAAAATATATGTAAAAATGCAAAAAAATCACATTATTTTGCTGAATATAAAATGTAAGGTCACTTTCTGGTTTTTTTTAATGATAAAAGAATTGTAAAAAAATAAAAAGTTTAAAAGTCTGGCAGCAAAAGTTGCCATACACTCACCGTCATAATAAAGCAAAAAAAAAAAACAAAAAAAAAAATTAAGTTATTCAACAGATTTATATACTTTTTAAAATACAGATATTTCCTGTTTATTACCTGTAAATAACTTATGGTTGCTTATGGTTATTTGAGGGTAAGTGCCAGACTTTTTTTTTTTTACCATATTTTACCTTGAAATGTTTTTTGAGAATTTCATTCATTGCAAACAATAAAAATAGTTTTTAGTGTCCATCCACAGCTTGTATGTGACATAATAGTCTGATCATCTGCTTCATTAACTTAATAATGTAATAATAATAATCTTGATAATAATCACATGTAACATAAGACACTTTTCTGTTCCCTTCAGTGATATCCTGATGACTCTGTCGGTCCTGTTTGATCTACACACCCCTCCTCACCCCGCCCTGCTGTGTCGCCTGTGATTGAAGGTGTGTGTGTGTGTGTGTGTGTGTGTGTGTGTGTGTGTCTCCTTTGAACTTCGCCCTAATAGGAGGCCGGGCTGCACGTCAGCCAAGCTTCAAACCCAGTTGTGTGGCCCCAAGTGGCCGACCTGAGGGCCCAAGTTTGTTTAGCTGCCCTTCAAGTGCTCTTAAATGGAGATGTCTGCTGCTGTGGTGTGTGTGTGTGTGTGTGTGTGGTGGGGGGAGATGGTGGCAGACCCCGGGGTGATGAATGGCTTGTCTCTCTCCCCTCCCCCTCCCTCACTTCACCCATTTGCAGCTGATCACCTGTTCTTTGGTCACAGGGAGGGGGGTCTGTGGGTTAGGAGGCGTGTGAGTGTGTGTGAGAGAGAGTGTGTGTGTGTGTGTGTGTGTGTGTGTGTGTGTGTAGGTGTTTGTGTGTGTGTGTGTGTGTGTTGGAGCACAGTAGATGTTATTGATTTTCTCCTGGAGTGTTGGTGGTAGCATGTTGCAGTTGGTGTGTGTGTGTGTGTGTGTGTGTGTGTGTGTGTGTGTGTGTGTGTGAATCAATTAGTGAATTCATTAAATGATTTTTTTAAGGGTTAAGATTTGGTTTAAGTTTAGGTTATAGAGGTCAGGGGTTAAGGAATGTATTACGCCAATAATAAGGGTCCTTATAAATATAGAACTTCAAGTGTGTGTGTGTGTGTGTGTGTGTGTGTTGAAGCACAGTAGATGTTATTGATTTTCTCCTGGAGTGTTGGTGGTAGCATGTTGCAGTTGGTGTGTGTGTGTGTGTGTGTGTGTGTGTGTGTTTGTGTGTGAATCAATTATAGAACCTTGAATGTGAGGACATTAGTGAATTCATTTAATGTTTTTTTAAGGGTTAAGATTTGGTTTAAGTTTAGGTTATAGAGGTCAGGGGTTAAGGAATGTATTATGCCAATAAGAGTCCTTATAAATATAGAACTTCAAGTGTGTGTGTGTGTGTGTGTGTGTGTGTGTGTGTGTGTGTGTGAGAGAGAGAGAGAGAGAGAACAAAAATAGAGATGTTAATATGTGTGAGAGTGAAAATTAGTGTGTTTGTGTGTGAAAGAGTGTGAGAGAGGAGGACTCGCTCCGTCAGACCGACAGTGACGCAGGTCAAACCCACGTTGGGGGTCTCACATCAGCCGAACCTCCTCCTGACCGGACGTGGGTCTTTTCCCGTGTGTGTGTGTGTGTGTGTGTGTGTGTGCTACAGTGACTTGTCCTTGCTGGGGACAACACATTCCTGCATGTTGGCATTTTTTCTGGCTGCAGGAACGACAGCTGTGTTTCGCTGGAATCAATTAGAGCGTGTGAGTCAGAACTCCAACGAATGAAATGTTAAAACAGAAACTGATGAGCTTTTAATAACCTGCAGAGGAAATTAAGTTCACCGAATCCGCACTAATCAATGCTGGGAAAAAATAATTACACGTAACATGAAAAGTGTTATTGGATATTGGTCTTATATCCATCACAACATGATGATAAAGTTGCTCTGTGGAATGTGTGAAGAGGCAGTGATGTACTAACATGTTCAACAGGTGATAACTGGTTAATATTGTGTTTACAGCACGGTGCACAATTGACCAAAAATAAATGAATGCAGGTTTAAGGTTTAACCAAATGCTAACAAGACATTGTTAGGCGACCAAAATGTTCCAATTAAACTTTCATGAAATAAAATAAGCATGAGGAGACTTGAAATTAGTGATTGAGACCATATACCTTATTAGAAATATGTTTATTGAGGTAATAAGGCAAGAGTTAAGAAAAAGGGTCATTTTCTGATGGATTTCTATACAAGCTGACTTCTTTTTGCAGCCAGTGGAGTCGCCCCCTGCTGGCCATTGGAAGATGCAGGTTTAAGGCACTTAAACTGCATTGGCTTCATTTTTTTAGACCCGGAGGATGATGTTTGCTTTAATAATACACAACATGAAGGTGCAATAAGTCCCTCAAACCCATAGATACAAAACATGCAGAATAAAGTTATTTAAAGAAGACACATACTAAAGTTTTCTCACTTTTTGTACGGCTAATCTTCATAGTTTTAATTACTTATTAAAGCTTCAATTTTGGTGTATTCTTCACCAGATATATTTATTTGTTCTTATTTATTATGTTTATTTCAGATGAAGTCAGAACCAGAACCTGTACAGTACAGAAGTGTGTAGGATGGCTGCGAGGACAATCGGTGTGTTTGTGTTTTCGGCGGTGCAGCTGCAGGATTTGTCTCTGGATGACATCACCACAGACAGTCTTGCTTCTGTTGTTCTGCAGCTTTTTGAAGGAGTTGTTTGTATTTCAAAATTCCCAGATCACAGGCAGGAAGATCATCATTATGCCTGCAGATCACAGGAGTAATGTAGGTGACGCGTGTTTTAAGTTGGATTTTCCCTTTAAGCCTCTTTAGGCTCGCACTTGAGAAACAGCTGTAACTCTATGATCCCGAGCGCTTTGTTTGTATTCATCCTCCGGACTTCCAGCAGGAAAAAAAAGGGAGCATTTTCAGCTTCTTTGTTGTTTGGGGGCTTCACAAGAAATCAAATCTTGTGTGATGGAAGCGCACCTCTTCACAGAGACCTAAAAAAAACAGAGGGAGAGATAATGCTGACACACAATCCCATATCAACGCAGCCCTCCATTGTCCGGGACAGAGTAAGGCGATTCTGCTTGTCATCTTTGGCAACAAAAGCTACCAGCTGCCTTTGTGCGGCCAACAAGTGTCTTTATTCAGCCCCACAAACGCATCAGTCACCTCACACTGCGGCGTGCTGAGAAACGTCTATAGGTTGAGAGAGACGATGCTCTCCGGCCCGCGAGGCAGGTTTCCTGGCAGCAGACGTGGGTGTTGTCGTACACGTCTGTATCAGAAGAATGAGGAGTGCTGAGGCTCCTCGCCCTCACATTCCTGTCTGCTCCACACTCGTATTGTTGGTTCATTTATCAAATTAGACTGTTGTAATCATTTCGAGTCTCCACGGTGGGCGCTTAGAGGGTTAAAATGGACGAAAGGTTGCTGTAACACTCAATAACTCTCACAACTTTCTCAATAAAGTGCATTACATCAGTACAATTCCTCATGGAAAACCGGTTCACAGAACTGAGTCCTGCTTTATACTGTAATGTGCTTTATCAAGCTCTTGGAGGTCTGGGGGAAAATCTCATAAAACAGTGTGGTAGTCCGCAGGATCAGTTTAATTCCTGGTAGACGGACATCTGGCTCGGTAGTGTGTTCCTAAAAAAAAAGAGAGAAATTGGCCGTATGATTGGATGGAAAGTGGGGCGAAGTTTCTTGTGCTGCAATGCTTCAGGTCACCTGAACCTCAGGTCACTACAGGCTACAAGCTACACTTAAAACACAGGAGAAGAGATGTGGACTTAATGACTTATAAGCATAGACTGTATATAAAAAATGGAAATAGACAGCGTAATGTCACCTGTTAGTTTGTGGCCCGTTTTAAGCATCGAGTTCGTGTTTCTGCTGTTGACATCACTGTTTTTTGACACTGGGGCTACATTTACACGAGGACGGTCTGAACAGAAGACGCAAAAGTGGCGTCACGTCTTCACTTTTTATTCCTCGTTTAGACGAGCGTTTTCGGGAGGAAATCTGCTGCATACGGTGACGCAAAAGTGTGTGAAATTGTATTGTATGCAGCCAGGCGGCATCACTTAAAGCCATAAGAGCATCTTTGGGCATGCAGAAGTTTTCACGCCACACATTTTCATCAGCTACTCCTTCCACAAAGTTCTCCACCATCACTAGATCTCCCAGGTCTCGTTCACAGCCGTCTGGCTCGCCTCCGACCAATTGCTGCATCCAGAATGTGATGGAGGTAATTCCAGATCCTTCTCTGTTCACTAATACTATCTGTACATATCCTGTACATTTGGTGGAAAGACTCCTGTAAGTTTATTAGAGCTGCCAGAGCAGCTTGAAGGTCCCACCATGGAAATAATCCCACGTTTGTTTATTTCCTGTACTGGAGCATGTATGTGACGTAAACACATACGTGACGTGAGCAGATCAGATCAGAGTTTTGTGTCTTGTCAGTGTAGACGACACGCTACGGAGGAGAGGATTCAACTTTTCCACTTTGGAAGGTGGTTTCAGATTTTTGCATCTTTAAGCCCCCAAAACGCCGTCACCGTCTAAACGAAAGGCACTTCTGATAAAATATTTTGTCGTTTTTACCCACGAGCGTCCTCGTGGAAACGGGGCCTGGGAGAAACCGTATTGGTACTGGGAGGAGCGAGCGCTGGATCTATGGGTGTATCTAAAGATAAACTTTACGTTACTTACCAGAAAAATTTTACAGCTGACTTCCTGAAGTGTCTTTTAGTACCACCGAATGCTGAACAAGACAGCAGTGTTACCACATGTAGGATAATTATCATATTTGTATGATAGTTTTACCCTCTATACGATGTATGATAAATAAATGCGAAAGTGTAGTAATCATTTGACCATTTTGTGGCTCTTTCCCTACAATTTCATTACATGCAAAATATGGATCCTGCATCTGTGTTTACACATCTTCTCTCTGTGCCTGGTGTAGGTTGATATGAACGGCTGCAGACCAGCACAGGAGCAGCCACAGAAAGCAACTCGGACATGGAACCGTAACTTTCCCACTCAGGTAAGTTGGTTTCAACTTGGGTTGTTTTGAATGCATCAGTAGCTTATAGCCTTCATACCCCCCTTCCAGACTAAATTTTTTTTATTTACAACTCTTTGCCCATGTGGTTATGACTTGCATATAATAATTTTCCTCATAATATGATCATTTTAAGCCTAGTTTAACATTCCCAAGATGGCAAAACTGGGCAACATTGACATACAATCACCTTTAAAGTTAACATAGTGAACTTGTTTTCCATATTTACAAATCCAGCCATTGCAGAGCAGCATAATCATTCACTCAGAGTCCAAGATATTCACTCTTTTAGCTCTGTTTTTGGCTCCACCAACTCCCGAGGGAAATATCTGTCTCAATAGCAGCTAAAGGCTTCATTATGTTCCACAACTCGTCTACAACTGTGTCAACTGTTGTTGAGCAGGTGGTGTACAGTAGATTTTTAGGCATGTATAGATTTGTGGACGACCTGAACAATATCTGCAGTTAAAAAACAGCATTTTGAACTTAACTATTGGGTCACATTGGCAGTGAGGCTGACTTTCTGCATTGTAACTACTTATTTCAGGGGGGTCAAACTAATTTGGCCCGCAGTGTAATTTTATTTGGCCCGCGAGGCAATACCAAATTATTATCTTATTATTGTACTATAAAAAGCTGACCCGCCGGTATTATACGGTGCATTTACAGCTAATACTACAAATCCCACAATGCCCTGCTGTTGTTTTGGCGCGTCAATCAGGACAGGACCCAGAAACGCTCCTCTGTGACAGTCGTCATAGCAACCTCAAGCTAGAGCTGTCTCCCAGCTACCCCTTCCCAAAAATGGCGAAAAGAAAGGCAGAATTTATTAACCTGTTGAAAAAGTTTATTTTGATATTTAAATCAGAAGGATGAAAATAGAAAAGAGGCATATGATTTTTATTTATTTTTTATTTAATAAATTAATGACATTGATGTGTTTTTTATATGAAATTTGATTTTGCATGTCTGCACTATTGAGTTATATATTGTATGTTTATAAGCGTTGCTGGCTCCATATTTAATGTTAAAGCAAAACATGTTTGGTATATATTAAAAGGTTTATTTGTTCAATGTTGGCCCACGATTTTATTCAAGTTTTAAATTTTGGCCCATTGTGTATTTGAGTTTGACACATCTGACTTATTTGAACACATCAATGTCCATCCAGGCTGCGTCAGGCCCGCAGGTGGAGGTTAGAGCACCAACACTGTAACCAGCCATGTTGAAAGTGGCATCAGGTGTGATCTGCCGCGGTGCTCAGGTCTCGTGTTTCTGGGTCTCTCCTAAACACACACACACACACACACACAGTCACACAGTGAGTGTTGGGATTATCTGGAGATCTGCAGAGCAGCGCTGGGCGGCTTTGTGCTGTACAGGAAGTGTGTAAAGATATCCCGACGCTTCCCCGTATCCTGGGGGCTGGAAACCACATAAAGGAGAGAAAACAATACCGCCAGCGCCGGAAATCCTGCCATCACACACAGGTGGGGTGACAATGGCCGTCCTCCCTCCCTCCTTCCCTCTCTGTCTCTGCCTCATCCATCTTACCTCTCACTTCTCTTTATCTCTCTATCACACTCTCACCACCTTTACTTGTGTTGCTGCATGTTCGTTCTCTCCTTCTCTTCATTTCTCTCACTTTCTTCTCTCTCTCTCTCACTCCTCCTCTCTCTTCCTTGTCTTTCCTCTCTCCTGCTTTCTCTTTCATGTGATCAGAATGACAGTGAAGCACATTTTAGAAGCAGCTTGGTTGGATTCAAAGTCTGAAAACTTTGAAAAGTGGATACAAACAGACACAACATCTCCATGGGTGGCAATAACTCACAGAGCAATGTTCTTACAAGTGGCTCCCTGTTGGCGTAACAGGCAAAGAAATATACCAACAAAATCAACAAAGAAGAAGAAAATAGCTTCGCAAGCTACAAGTTATATGCAAACAATGCACAATTAAAATATTTGCAAATGTTTTATGAGGAAAGAAATGCCAAAATGGCTCCGAAAGGGAGTCAGTCCTTTACAGACACTTTACAGCAGAAATAAACATGTAAACAACCTGATACAAAAGATTTTTTGATCCCTTTCATTAATTTTAATCCTTCTGTGATTTTCTGTAATTCACAGTTTGATTCATATTTAGGCTTAAAGTTATGCAAAATGGTCACTTGATGATCACAGTTTGACGGTCGGAGCTTTGAGCTTCATCTTAGCCCCTCAGAGAGACGTCAGAGACTAAATCCATATTTTATACAGTCTGTGAGGCTCACTGATGAATCCCATTTGATAATAATCATTGATTAGCACATGTAACACCCTCTGAACACCATATAAGGGCAGGTGTTGTGCCGTGTGCAAATTCTCCAATAAGAATTGGAGCGATGGCACCAAAAAGAACAAGACTGTAAGAAGAAAAAGTGTCAGCATTGGCATTATAATGAAATCTGCTAAAACATATAACAATAATTATAATAATCTACAAACTATAATAATCAGAATTTAATGATGTGATATTCATGCATTTTTATGGCCTTTTAAAACTTTTGGTAAGAGTGCTCTCAACCTCTTGTAAAATGTTCTCATCTGATCAAGAGAGCAAAATGTGGAAATGGGCGCAAAAAAAATGAGAACAAATGGTGGATACAAACTAGTCAAATTTGTCATATATCGCTTGCTGCATGAGGCCCAAAAAGTTCCACAGTTGTAGTAGTCGTGGTAATATATACACTACTGGTCAAAAGTTTTAGAACACACCAACTTTTCCAGAATTTAATTGAAAATGATGCAGTTTAATGTCTCAGTGTACTCTGAAATTAATGCACATTTGCAACATTTAAAATTCTTTATTGAGCATGATAGTGTTTTGAAAGTAAAAAAAAGATTCAAAATCACATTTTATGTTGGACTAAAAGACTAAGAAAAGACACAAAATGACCAAAAAAAGACGCAAAATGACAAAAAAAGACACCAAAAGACACAAAATGACTAAAAAAAGACACAAAATTACCAAAAAAAGACACAAAATGAGTTACAAAGACATGAAAAGAATTCAAAAATGGACAAAATAGCCCAAGACTCCATAGAGTTAAGTTGTTAACCCATTTCTTGTTCCCTGAAAAAGGCCTACTTGTATAATTCTGAAATGTACATTATTTTCCAGTTTTGGTTAAGCTTACCTTTTTTTATTTACCTCTGGCAGTTCACCACTTACCTTTGTACCCTTTCAAGCTGTTCATTTGACTTGAACTGCTTGATTTTCAATAAAAAAACTGGAAAAATTGGGGTGTTCTAAAACTTTTGACTGGTAGTGTATAACTTAATAATATATAAAAGATGAGACAGTAAAACTAAAACAAATTCACAAGATGATATATACTGTAGGTTTGATTGCCTTTTCTTCTCTATTCTCTTTCTTGACCTCTGTCTCTGCACTCTTACTTTCCAGTTTCTCTCTCTTTCTTCTCTCATTATTTTATTCTTCCTCTCCTGTTTCCTTCTCTTCCTCTTCTCTCTCTCAGTTTTCTCTTCCCTCTCTCTCACCCTCTTTCATCCACCTGCCCTCATTTTCTCTTCCCTCTCTCCTTCCTTTCCTTTTATCACCTCCATCTTACTCACATGTCACCTCCTCATCTCTAATCTCCTTATCTCGCCTCCTCTACGTGTCTCATCCCTCCTTCCTCTCCTCCTCCTCCTCCTCTCTCCCTCTCTCCTCTGCCTATCCGTTACAGTGTTTCTCTGTTGTTTTGGCTTCGTCCCCATCGTGGTGTAATCTCCATCAGCCGGCTCTGCTGCCACCGGCTCGGCTCGGCTTGATTGACGGTGGGAAGAAAAGGAAGAGTGTTTATTTTGATTCGTCGGCCATCTTATCTGACGGGACGTGTAATTATCTCCTCACAAGAAGAAGGAGGAGGTTAGTGGAAGGAAATGGCTGGTGCAGAGCTGGAAGTGACAGAGGAGAAGATGTGTGTGTTTCTGCTCAGACATAATGTGTAATCATGTTTTAGGGTGTGTGTAAACAGATTTCTCACACTGACAGTCTTCATATCCTGCTGCCACAACAAGCTCGCTGCAGACGGATCTGAAGAAGAGTGTGTGATGACGTCAACACACACATCTGTGGCTTCTTGTTAACAATGAGCATCAATGAGAACATCTGGCTGCCTTCTGCAGACTTTTGGGATCATTTTTAATTATTTTGTCACAAGATCTGAACTGCTTATTAACTCTACTCTTGTACACTCAGATAAAGAGTGATTAATCCATGAATATTCCTCTCTTCTCATTCTTCACCTCATGAAGCTGTCCCATCATATCTGCAGTGATGGCAGAAATACTCCAAGTCGCGGGTAAAACGACAAAATATTTTATCGGAAGTGCCTTTCGTTTAGGCGGTGACGGCGTTTTTGGGGCTTAAAAACGCAAAAATCTGAAACCACCTTCCAAAGTGTAAAAGTTAAATCCTCTCCTCCGTAGCGTGTCGTCTACACTAACAAGACACAAAACTCTGATCTGATCTGCTCACGTCACGTATGTGTTTACGTCACATACATGCTCCAGTACAGGAAATAAACAAACGTGGGATTATTTCCATGGTGGGACCTTCAAGCTGCTCTGGCAGCTCTAATAAACTTACAGGAGTCTTTCCACCAAATGTCCAGGATATGTACAGATAGTATTAGTGAACAGAGAAGGATCTGGAATTACCTCCATCACATTCTGGATGCAGCGATTGGTGGGAGGAGCCAGACGGCTGTGAACGAGACCTGGGAGATCTAGTGATGGTGGAGAACTTTGTGGAAGGAGTAGCTGATGAAAATGTGTGGCGTGAAAACTTCTGCATGTCCAAAGATGCTCTTATCGCTTTAAGTGATGCCGCCTGGCTGCATACAATCCAATTTCACACACTTTTGCGTCACCGTATGCAGCAGATTTCCTCCCGAAAATGCTCGTCTAAATGAGGAATAAAAAGTGAAGACGCAACGCCACTTTTGCGTCTTCTGTTCAGACCGTCCTCGTGTAAATGTAGCCTTAACTGCACAAACTTTTGTCGATCGCTTGTTGCAGCATGATGAACACCGGCTGTTCATGAGGTTGTGCACGTTCAAGATTTGATCATCGGCATAATCAATATCCTCAAATTGCTCTGCAAGCATTCAGTGACCTGAAAGAATCTGAAAATATGAATCACCTGCTAACAACATGTCAGCAGAGCGGTGATACAGTGTGACACAAATATGCTTTAGTCAGTCCACGCTTTCAACAGGAAGTGAAACATAAAGTAGATGAGAGATGAGCAAATATTTTGCCACATATGATTGATTGATTGATTGATTGATTGATTGATTGATTGATTGATTGATTGATTGATTGATTGAGAATTTATTTGAACACAAAATAAAAGATGAACATTTAAAAACGAACGAACAACAATAAATACAAGACAACAACACAAATG